>NW_024752709.1:0-12812 GCF_018991925.1 Homarus americanus
ACTACCTCACACAGAGAGAAGCACGAGTACGCTTTCAGGGAGCAACCTCAAGCTACAGGGTCCATGAAAACGGAACCCCACAAGGAGGCATCCTCAGTCCAATGCTGTTCAATGTCCTGATGGAAAATCTAGTCAAACTTCCTTTCAGACAAACAGCCAAGCTCCTATGCTATGCAGACGACTTACAGCTTATAGTAAGAGGATCGAACAGACTGGCCAACACGCAACACGCACTCCAACTTATAGAAGAGGAGTGCAACAGACTTGGACTCAAGATAAATCCAGCCAAGTCGAAAGCGATGGCCATCTGCACAGACACACCAGACAAGACGCTCTCCATACAAAACACGCCGGTAGTCTGGACCAACGCCCACCAGTGTCTTGGAATCTGGTTTGACCAGAAACTCACCTTCAAGCCGCAACTCGAGTATCTCAGGCACAGGACGAAGAGCAGACACAATATAATGAGGTCGCTCACCAGCAAATCCGCAGGAGCAAACCTTCATGTGCTCAAAGCCTACTACACAGCCGCCATCAGATCGCTGGTAGATTACAGTGCTCCAGCACTCACTGGACTGAGAGAAGACCAAATAGCTAAGCTAGAAGTCATTCAAAACAATGCTCTCAGGACCATGCTCGGAGCACCCATGTGGACCAGAATTTGCAATCTGCAAATGGAAACCGAACTACCACCTCTGGCAGTACGAGTCAAGCAGGTGACAGCCGGTCTCCTCGCCAAAATCTGTCGAGCAGACAAGCCCACAGTTGCCAAGATTCGAATCAGTGCCTCCCTCCACCTCGACCACAGAGTGCGAGGGGCCACCTGGTCGCACGAGGCAAGCGAGGTCATCCGACACCTGCAAGCAGAAACACTCGTCAAGAACAACCAAGACACACGAGACAATGGTTACACTGTTCCTCCACCATGGAGCCCTCCACCAGCCACACTCAAATTCACCGACCTCGGCGACAGTAAAGCCAACCTCCAGAAGGAGGACCTCAAAAAAATATCTCGCCAAGCCATAGCCACCGAGACACCGGCTGATGCAGCATCATACTTCACAGACGGCTCGGTGGACCCAAAACATCACAGATCCGGAGCGGCCTTCTACACCCAAGGTCAGACCCTCAAATGGAGACTTTCCAACGACTGCTCCACCCTACAAACAGAACTGGTAGCAATCTCAAAGGCCCTACAACACGCTGCAACACAACACAACAAGTCCGTCATAATTCACATGGACTCGAAATCGGCCATGCAGGCGCTGCAACACAGTCAACCAAGAGACAACGTCCACATCATCACCTCGATCCTCGCACAGCTACAGGAATTCCAAAGCCAAAACCGACCAGTTGTCTTACACTGGATTCCCAGTCATGTAGGGATCGGAGGAAACGACGTGGCAGACGAAGCAGCCAAGGCAGCTACACGTTCCAGTAGCGTACACATCCAAGTTCCAGCAAGTGTGCAACAGATCAAAAATCACCTCAGAAAGACTACCAAGCTCCACATCAAAAAGAGCTTCCTTCATGCACTCAACGCTGGTTCCCAATCAGCCAAATGGTACCTGGCGGCCACAAAAGGGGAACCACCTTTCGCAGACAAGAAAACTCCAAGACAAACCCAAGTCAGCCTTCACCGACTACGACTAGGGTGCAAGTGCTCCTGGCAGATGATCGGAAATGACGTCACGGAATGCACCTACTGTCAGGAGCCAGCAGCCAACCCACTTGAACACTATCTCCTCGATTGCGAGGTCACACAAAGCCTCCGAAACAGAACTCAAATCTCCCAAGAAACACACACAACACCAGCGGCCACTCTAACCCGAAAGGCCCATACAGACCACATTCACCACCTACTCCGGGTCATCACACGATACCCACCACCCAGATAGCTTAGAAAGCATCCTCTCCCAGCAAGTGCGGACCCCAGTTCGGGGGGCGCGCCACTCCGAGGCTGACCACGTCCAAGAGTGGGGGCCGGTGGTAAGCGTCCACTGATCGGGGGTCCGCTCACACTTGCAACCTGCAGTACCCCTCCAATCTGCAGGTGGGACCACCTCCAATCCCAATCCGGTCTGGTTGCTCCTGGAGCTCCAGCCGGAACCACCAAACGGGCCGCCTATAGGCAAAGGCCCGTGTCGGACTACGGTCCGACAATCTATACAACAACAACAACCGGGCCGCCCGTATTGACTATTTCGTCGTCGAGATGGCCCGTACTAAACAGACTGCCCGCAAGTCCACTGGAGGCAAGGCTCCACGGAAGCAGCTTGCCACCAAGGCAGCTCGCAAGTCCACCCCAGCCACCGGTGGTGTCAAGAAGCCCCATCGTTACAGGCCCGGAACCGTCGCCCTTCGTGAGATCCGTCGTTACCAGAAGAGCACAGAGCTACTCATCAGGAAGCTGCCCTTCCAGCGCCTGGTGCGTGAGATCGCCCAGGATTTCAAGACTGACCTGCGCTTCCAGTCGTCTGCCGTCATGGCTCTGCAGGAAGCCTCTGAGGCTTACCTGGTGGGTCTTTTCGAGGACACCAACCTGTGTGCCATTCACGCCCAGCGCGTTACCATCATGCCCAAGGACATCCAGCTGGCCCGGCGCATCCGCGGAGAGCGTGCTTAAGTCCTCTTCCTTGGGGAAAAAGAAAAAGCACAACAAAACCTACCAGACATCTATAACTCGGCCCTTCTCAGGGCCAAAGAACTGTTCTGAAGATAATTTTCATGACAATCGAAATGGTTGGTGGTAGGAGAGCGTTAATTTCGGTTACCCAAATCGCCTAACGGTAAGTTGGTAACAGTCGTGCAGGCACGAATGGATAGTAGGTCATCAATTCGGGAGGTGGGTGGGTGCAAAAAACAAGAGCTAGTAACAAATTAATATATAAAGAATAAGTAAGTAAATAAATAACTAAAATAAAAGAAAATTCAATAAAATAAAATAAAATGAATTGTTTACATGAAATAGGCGTGCTGCAAACAAGAAATGAAACCCAAACACACTCCATGTATGTCACTTTGCAGTGGGTGTAAAAGTACTCCACGCAGAATTTATTTATTTATTTATAATGTTTCGATTTAGTCCTGTTTCTACGCCAATAGAGAATGCAGATTATTATAATTTTTTTTATTTATTTCCCTCTCAATATATCACTGTCGGTAACTGTCTCTTTAACATGTAACTGTGGCTCCGATGGAGCCGATTAAGTTGTAGTAGTGGGATGGCGTGTTTGTTGTGCACAAGTAACCTCTTACTTGGAAGAGGTGTACTTGGTGACAGCCTTGGTGCCCTCAGACACGGCATGCTTGGCCAGTTCACCGGGCAGCAAGAGTCGGACAGCTGTCTGGATTTCCGGACTTGTAATGGTGGAGCGTTTGTTGTAGTGCGCCAGGCGGGAAGCCTCGGCAGCGATGCGCTCGAAGATGTCGTTCACGAAAGAGTTCATGATGGACATAGCTTTGGAGGAGACTCCTGTGTCGGGGTGCACTTGCTTCAGTACCTTGTAGATGTAGATGCTGTAGCTTTCCTTCCTCCTGCGCTTCTTCTTCTTGTCACCCTTGGCAATGGCCTTCTGGGCCTTTCCAGCCTTCTTGGCAGCCTTTCCGGAAGTTTTGGGAGGCATGGCAGCACAGTTACTCGTGGCGCGGAGCGAGAGAATTGAAAACTGGCCCGACTAACTTTTCCTTATATACCGAGCGGGCCGCTCAGGATCAGACTGGCTGCAGCTACGGCTCTCTTACATTGGTTGGGTCCGCGAGGCGGCCACCTGGCCTGATCCTGAGCTTGGTATAAAAGACCAAGGTGGCGGGCGGAAATTTAACTCCTATCACGAAAAGCAGCAGCAGCAACATGTCAGGACGCGGCAAGGGAGGCAAGGTGAAGGGCAAGTCAAAGTCCCGTTCTAGCAGGGCCGGACTCCAGTTCCCCGTGGGTAGGATCCACCGTCTCTTGCGTAAAGGCAACTATGCTGAGCGTGTTGGTGCAGGTGCACCTGTGTACCTTGCAGCCGTCATGGAGTACCTGGCAGCAGAAGTGCTCGAGCTGGCCGGTAACGCCGCCCGCGACAACAAGAAGACCCGCATTATCCCGCGTCATCTTCAGCTTGCCATTCGCAATGACGAGGAGCTGAACAAGCTCCTGTCTGGAGTCACCATTGCCCAAGGGGGTGTCCTTCCTAACATCCAAGCTGTGCTCCTCCCCAAGAAGACAGAGAAGAAATAAGAACCCAAGGTTCGTTCACACAAGACAACCTAACCAAACAGGCTCCTTTCGGAGCCACAGGATATCACTTAAAGAGAGAAATATACGACATCAACGTTTTGCAGGATAACACTCTGTGCAAATTGAGTGTAAATGTTTTTGAATGGTGTAGATGTGAAGGGGTACTGCGGGGGCCTGGGGTGGGGGACTTAAACGGGACTTAGAAGGGCGCAAGAAGCAGCAGCAGCTTTAGCAGCAGCAGCAAGGGAGGCGACCTTATTTTCACTCTGGTTCATTGACAGTACACATTTACCAGCAGCATACATTGGAGTCATATTGTAATTGTAGACTAATCAGTGTGGGCTAGCTAGCCAATTTGGGATAAAGAGCAAGAATGTAATGTCCTCAATGAAGTAATGACATAGTTCAAGATGTCTTTGACAGTGTCACATTCAATAATATAGTGCTTTAAAGGTGTATCACAAAGTTTACATGCTGAGTGTTCCGGTATGGGTACAGCGTTACTAACTAGCCAGATGTGTCTGTATCCTAACCTAATTCTGGCTACGACTACATCACACAGGCAAGTTGTTTGGACACTCTTCCTAGCCCCCTTGGTCCCTGTTCACCTACCTACTGTAGCAGTAAGTAGGTACCTGTTGTAAATCGAAAGGTTGCCAATTCGTAATCAGGGAAAGTTGATTGAGCTTCTAAACTTGAACTGACATAATCCGAGGAGTGGTGATCCGAGGATCACAGACACTATCTCTCCCACTACAAATCCCTTCCTAACCTCCTGCTCCTTCCTCTGTCCTCCCCAAATTTAACCATGCTATCGCAAAGGTAATAATACAGTTAGAGACAACAACATATTTTCCTATTGTCTTATTATATATTAATAACAGAAACGCTGCCGCCATCCCGGAGGCTATACATTGTCTCACTGTTCATTACCTCCACAATTCTTCCTCTTACTTCTTCTTCCATCAATACTTTATTAACGGTGTATGTAAGTTTCACCATGTATTGCACTACAGCGGTAGAGCAAAGTATATTTTGTTAGCAATAAACCAAAAGCATATTTTATGGCCTAATCATCACTACATAGAACACCACCCATAAAGCATGATACTAGTAGACCACAAACTGCTATAAACACCCAAAGCATATTTTATTGCCTAATCATCACTACATAGAACACCACTCATAAAGCATGATACTATTAGACCACAAACTGCTATAAACCCCAATAATATAATAGACTATACTAGTGACTATAATTGTGTTACCCAATATTTTACGAAATAA
This sequence comes from Homarus americanus, assembly GCF_018991925.1. Classification (NCBI taxonomy): domain Eukaryota; kingdom Metazoa; phylum Arthropoda; class Malacostraca; order Decapoda; family Nephropidae; genus Homarus; species Homarus americanus. Next base: position 5,513 of record NW_024752709.1, read on the forward strand.
TACTATAAAACATAATAATAAACACACTATTAGTGTATATTAGTTGAATGCACAATCTGATGAGAAGTAAAAAAAAAAACAACAACATAACAATAACCTATAAAGAGTGTAGAGTATTTTTGTGCAAACTATTATACTAGTAGATGGTCTAAGATAACTGTATGTGAAGAAAAAGGTGTGCTCTCCACTCAAACTTTCTTTTTATGAAATCTCCAACTCCCCAGCTGAGCGGTACGCCCAATGGGAAACAAAACGTGGCACATAACACGCCGCCCGCCAGCTCTGGCTCGGTGAATAGGAATCAGTAATCGGGCGGAGTATAAACAACACCGCCGCCAATGTGCTCCTCCCATCTCTGAGGAAATCTGGTGGGCAACTTAGTATTATATTAGTATGTAATAATAATAACAATAATAAAAATAATAATAATAATAATAATAATACTAATAATAATAAGAATAATAATAATATTAATAATAATAATATTAATAATAATAACATGCAATTACATTTTATAACACATACTAACAAAATAGTGTATAGCCTACTATACTTAACTATAATAGGTTAGGTTGCGTAGGAGGATCTAAAAAGTACAGTAGTATATACACACACACACACACATACATATAGACAACAAACTAAATTAGAAACCACACGTCAGTGAAGTTATCACATCCTCCAGTTTCCGTCTCCACCTCCTACGCCGACTCAAGTCCCTCGGTGTTCCTGCACACGAGCTCCTCAGTGTTTACACAACATTCATACTTCCCAAGCTCACCTGGTCTTCTTCCCTAAATGCCACACAACGTAAACACCTAGAAAAAGTGCAAAAGAGGCCATGCAAGATTATTCTCTACCCTTCCTACTCCACATATCAAGAAGCGCTCAACACACTGACCGACCCTTTAGACTCTCACTGACCATCACCCCGACCTCATCTGCAAATTTGGTAAGAAGCTTCTACACCATCCCCGACACCGGCTCCTACTACCACCTGAGATCCCTAGTCCGAGAATTGCTCTTCGACACCACAACCGCATCCAGCCCATACGTGCACGAACTGATCTCTATAAGAACAGCCCAGTCCCAACCATTGTAAAAATTATCGATAACTTGTAATAAATCAGTGTACTCACTCCCAGTAAACACGACTCCTTGCACTGTCACTATGTTGAAATGAACTGTAGTTTGAGCTTTTCCCCAGCTAGTTATTATATGTCTTATTTGTGTCACTCATGTTACTTGTTTATTATTTGTAATTCGTAACCCATTCCCCAAATATGTAACTGTATATTTTCAGCCTTCTGGCTGCCAAGCACTTTCAATAAACCGTTAATTATTATTATTATTATTATTTATATGTTGGCCGATACCAACTCACTCCCCTGAACCCTCCTCCCCACCGGACTATCAGCAAGTTCTTGCCATAAGGTACTATCTCATTTGGCAAAGGAATGGAACCAGTGATGAATAGTGGTGAACAGTGCTTAACTCAGTGAAAAACAACTCGGCAGTTGAGTCTTACCCAAGCTAGCTAACCACCTTCACACAGTGAGGTCCCAGGTACCCGGTTATACTTCCCCTGAGACTCCACGATAGAGAGGCCTGGGACCACACCTCACCCACTTGAATGAGTGAGTCATGTGGACCACGTGGTGTCCCCAAGATGCTACGACACCACGTGGTGAATGTTTTGCTACAGCATCATCATGTGAAGTTCCTCATAACACCATCTGTGAGGTAACTGCTACATCATCAGGCCCCTCATAACGCCATCTGTGAGGGAGTTACTACACTACGTGTCTGGTGTTCAACACCTCACCTTACATGATCTATGCGTGCAAACATTAATCTGTATGTTCACTGTGTGCTCCTTCACCTTTCTCTAATGAGGGCTTTTGTTAAACCACCAATGTATGTACTAAGTCAATTGTGTCCAATGTATACTTTCGAAAAGCCCTTGTTTGGGTTAGGTAGGAGAGAGTAGTCGTCATTATTGTCCAAGCCACATTATTTATTTCTATATATAAGTAATGTAGGCTGGTTTTTAAATACCTCAATCCCCTAACGGTGCCGTTTGTATATTAAGAAATACCGAAGCCATACAGTACCACACCAGCGAATATGAAGTATCACTGTAACCGGCAACTGTTACTCACTCATACCTACATACATATATAGAGTCTTTACAGAATGATAGCAGACACGGGGAAGACGAACAACAAGAGGAGAAGAGTTAGAAGAAAATCAACTCCAAGCTAAGAAGAAGAATACCAAGACATTTCCTCCAAACAAGAAAACAACACACACACAATCAAGCCGACCAAACACTGAGAAACCATGGCGGAACCCAACATGCACCGGACGCTTGACCTGACTCTATCCTGCCGCATCCAGGCGAGTTGCTGCTTAAAGTCCCTCACGCAAGCGCTGTTTAGCCACTGCACCTATTCTATCCTCCTAAAATTCACTTCAATCCCCCCTGCCACTAGCATGTTATGTATGTATGTATGTATGTATGTATGTATGTATGTATGAATGAATGCTAACTGCAACTTTGCGTATTAAAACTCATTACTCTTACCGAAGTAATATAGTGCGTGGTTATGTTATGTCATGTTAGGATAGATTATAAACTACATTGGGTTACATTTCGTGAGGTTCGGTGACGCTACAGGAAGTTAGGTGAGGTACCTGGAGGTTAGGTGAATGTTGACTGACTGACTGACTGACTGACTGACAATTATTAGGAAGTGGTTCCAACACGTTCACACACAACCTATACTCATACCACAAGTCCAGAATTAGAGAGGATCATGTTATTGGATATATTTTCAACGATTTACTCAGTGTCTAACCAACTCTTTAGCGATTTAAATGTGGACCTAAAATTAGGTCCGTATATTTGTTTGTCGTGTTGGTGGTGGTGGTGTGCGCCCGTCCATCAGGTTGATTAACCACCAAAACCATAAAGGGTGCGGCCCTGCCGTTTCAGGGCATACACCACATCCATGGCGGTGACGGTCTTCCTTTTTGCGTGCTCGGTGTAGGTGACGGCGTCACGGATGACGTTCTCCAGAAACACCTTGAGGACGCCGCGGGTCTCCTCGTAGATGAGGCCGGATATACGTTTAACACCTCCACGCCGAGCTAGACGACGAATGGCGGGCTTGGTGATACCCTGGATGTTGTCACGAAGCACCTTACGATGACGCTTGGCGCCACCCTTTCCAAGTCCCTTGCCTCCTTTGCCTCGTCCAGTCATGTTGTTGTGGTTGCTACTACAGGTGGTCCTGGTGTGGCTTCGCCCACGGTTTGGTGGGAGTAGGTGGCGTGCTGTGGACGCAGCGGTAGTATCGTTCATCCAAGGCCGTCCCTCCCTCTTGGAGGTGGGGCGTAGCTTGCGGATGACGCATGCGGCACTCGTGGCCAATGAGGTGGCCACTGAGGTGGAGAATGTCTGTATATAAGCCCGCCCGCCTGCCGGGCCGCCCACTTATCACATCGCTCCTGAACGAAGAAGACCTCTCAACAAGACCTCCTGCTGGACCCGGAACCTTGAAGACCGCCCTCTCCCTTGTGCCATTGTTGGCCATCTTCCCGGACCGGACCACCCACGACTGTCATCGCCACAACAACTCACGAGCGTTCTTGGTTTATCGAGCATTAGCTTGCCCTCCCCACTGGTGGTGTGAGTGACCCACACTCCAGCTGGAGAGCAGTTATAGCGCGATATTCCCGGCGTGGTTTGAGCTCTTTTCCTTCTACTACCATTTTTCCTTTTTCGCTCTGGCCTAGGGACCTGCACCCTCAAAAGTGTATTCGTCCTGCGGTCCCCCCTGTAACTGTTCACCTCCCTCCCAGGAGATTGTGAACACGAAAGGGGGTCGGAGCAAAACCCTCCCCAGCCGAGTCTTTCCAGGAAAACCGTGATCGTGCGGGTCCACCTGGAAAGAGGGTCGCAATCCTTATCCTTCCCAAATAGGCACACTTAGCTCACGTCTATAAGTGAGCAGTCACATACACTAGGAAGTAGGCTTCCCCAATCGGGGCTCCGTGAGAGAAGCTCAGGAACCACTCTACGACCACCCGGTTATGGAGCGCGTACGCCCTCCTAACCGCGATCCCCGCCTGAACCGCCAACCTGACGACCCGAACCACGACAGGCTTCGCACAGAGAAAGCAGACCAGTTACGCGCCTTCAACGAAGCCCTGAAAAGCAGGAACTCTGCCACCACCTCCAACAACTCCACCACCACCACCACCTCCACCACCACCACCACTGCTACCGCTACTGAGGACAACTGGACGAAGGTAGAAAATAAGAAACGCCGACGTGCCTTTTCGGGAAACGATTGCCGTCAAGCAGCCCCCAAGGCACCCATCACCACCACCAGCTCACCTCCAACGACACTGCCAAAATTCCGGATCACGAAAACGGACGCAAAAACAACATATGCCGCCGTCACAGAGATGGAAAAGCAAAACCCACTGGCCAAGTTCTCAGTGCGGCCCAACCTAAAGGGGGAGATGATCGTTCACCCCAAAGACAAGAACTCCGCCACCACCCTCGACACTTACCTACAAAACACCACCACCATTACTTCAACCAAGCTAGACCCCGCCCAGAAACTGATGAAGTCGGTAGTCCTCCGGTACCCAAAGGAACTACCTCTCGAACCCCTGGAGAACCACCCGAAGATCCTAAAAGCCGAGAGATGCTCTCCCCTGTCCGACAAGACGGCCACCACGAAACAAGTCCTCATAACGCACTACGGCTCACCCCCCAGCACCATAGACCTCAAAACCTGGGGGATCTACGAAGTGAGGCCCTTCGTCCCAGAGCCCCTGCGATGCTTCAGATGCCAGAAATACGGGCACCATCAGACAAGGTGCACGTACAGGGAAATCTGCGCAGTCTGCGCACAGAAGCACGGCACACAGTCCTGCCTCACCAACTGAAAAATGGGGAAAAAATTGCCCCCAAGTGTGCCAACTGCGGGGGCAAACACCACGCCTGGAATCCTGGATGCTCCGAGAGAACAAAGAGGGTCCAGGCAAACCGACCAGCAGCAAGACCGGCCCCCACCGCCTACACACCAGCCCCACCAAGTACCTTCGTGTGGGGAACCCAAAGGCCCAAACAACAAAGACAACCTCCTCAGCCAGTCAACACCCAAAGTGCAGCCCAGTTTCCTGGCCTCACTACAGCCACACCTCAGCCACCCAAGCAGCAGAGAACGACAACCACGAGAAAGACAAAAGAAGCCACACCAAGGCACCAGAAGGAATGATACACATATCAGACCTAGCCAATGTACTGACGACCTTCGCGGAGGGCCTAGCCGGACTACTGGGCCACAAGATCCAACCCACACAGCTCCAAATACTCATGGGGAGCGTCCTCGGGCAAGTCGCCACAGCTCCAGCCACCTCAGTGGAGGAAGCCACGCCGGTCCGCACACGAGTAACAGCCGAGGTACACTCTACACCGAAGAAGGCCACCAGAGAACCCAAGACACCGACAGCTCCCAAGATACCGACAGCTCCCAGAAAGAAACTGGACGATTCAACTCCCCTGAACCGAACCACGGCCCAGAAGGCAAAAACCACAGAACACGAAGACATGGACCTGATTCAGTTGGAATCGAACTTGGACATCTCCATCGAGGACCACCAGAAGTCCCCGATGAAACAGTGGTGGAAAACGTCAGCACCCTGAACATCCTAACATGGAATGCTCAGGGCATCAAAAACAAGAAACACCTCCTACAAGAAGCAGCAGCCAAGGACAAGCTTGACATCATACTCCTACAAGAAACACTTCTACAAGAACACCACTGTTTCAAATTCAGCGGTTACAAGACATACAGGAGGCATTTCACGCGGGCGTCAACAAGAGGATGTATGATCTTGGTCAAGTCAAGCATACCCTCCGCCGATGTCACGCAACAATTTCCATGTGGGGAAAACATCGAGACACAGGCCGTCAAAGTAACCCTCCAAGAACGGGAATTAACTGTTCACAACATCTACAAGAACCCAAGGGGCTCACTGGAGATTACTCAATTATTTGCTTCGGCCGCTGACCACGCCACACTCATAGGAGGGGATTTCAACGCACATCATCCCTTCCTAAGCTCGGCAAGCCCCACAAATGAAGACGGCCTTCACCTATACACCACCTTTCAAGATACACCCGAGATCTGCCTCCTGAACACCGGAGAGCCCACCCACATTAGGGGAGGAAGACTAGATCGTGCTCAGCCAGCCAGTGACCACTTGAACAGGATGGAATCTAACCTCAAAAGGCAGACTGGGGACTCTTCAAGAAACACCTGGCTAAGTGGCGCGAAAAATCACAGCCGGCCGGCGCAGCACCCGCGGATGAGACAACCCTCCACCACCAATTGGTCGAGGCGTTTCACCTAGCGGCAGAAGAGGCTATCCCAAAAACAAAACCCACATCAAGACAGTACAATGATTACTGGTACTACTGTCCCAGGGTGAAAGAACTCAACCACAGAGTGAACATGGCCCGAAGAAACTACAGGAGACATCCCACGGAAACAAACAGACATCTCCTGCAAGTCATAGTTAAGGATACCAGGGAAGAGAAGGAAGAAATAAAAAACGTAAGCTGGCTCAAGTGGTGCTCCGAACTGAACGAGCACACCTTCCTTGGCAAGATGTGGGCCCAGATCCGAAGGGCATCTGGGAAGGCAACACCACCACCACCAACCCATCCCAACCCAGAAGAGGAAGCCGAGAGACTTGCAAAACTATTTTCTGACCGAGCAGCAACGATAAACCTCCCGAGACAGGCGGAGGAGACACAACGGCGTCTGCGACAGGTCAGACTCCAGATGATCGAAGAGGCCTGCAACAGTGAAGATGACACTGACAGACCACTCAACCAGCAAGAACTCCAGAAGTCGCTAAAACGAAGCAAGGATACAGCTCCAGGGGCCGACAGGATAACCTACTCCATGCTCTCTCATGCCGGTACAGCCGGACACGAGGCTCTGCTGCAAGCCATCAATGCTTCGTGGACAGCACAAAGACTCCCACCGGAATGGAAGAAGGCAGATATACAGCCCATTCCGAAGCCCAGAGAACCAGACAAGCCGAGGCCCATCTCCCTTCTCAGCTGCATAGCGAAGACCGGAGAAAGAATGGCTCTCAACCGACTCAAGTGGAAAGTAGGCAGCCCACACCCTCCCATCTTTGCTTACACCGAGAACACCGGCACAGGCAACAACATCGCCGAGATACTCAGCACAGTGGACAACAAACC
>NW_024752710.1:0-9122 GCF_018991925.1 Homarus americanus
ATCAGGGGACTTTGTTATACTCGATCAGGGGACTTTGTTATACTCGATCAGGGGACTTTGTTATATTCGATGAGGGGACTTTGTTTTACTCGATCAGGGGCCTTTGTTATACTTGATCAGGGGGCTTTGTTATACTCGATCAGGGGACTTTGTTATTTTCGATCAGGGGGACTTTGTTATATTCGATCCAGGGGCTTTGTTATACTCGATCAGGGAACTTTGTTATACTCGATCAGGGCCTTTGTTATACTCGTTCAGGCGCCTTTGTTATATTCGATCAGGGGCCTTTGTTATACTCGATCAGGGGCCTTTGTTATACTCGATCAGGGAACTTTGTTATATTCGATCAGGGGACTTTGTTACATTCGATGAGGCTACTTTGTTATACTCGATCATGGGACTTTGTTACACTCGAAGAGGGGCCTTTGTTATAATCGATGAGGGGACTTTGTTCTACTCGATCAGGGGACATTGTTATACTCGATCAGGGGACTTTGTTATATTCGATGAGGGGACTTTGTTATACTCGATCATGGGACTTTGTTATACTCGACAGAGACGCTGGTATACTCGATAGGGCCTTTATTTATACTCGATCAGGGAACTTGTTATACTCGATGAGGGACTTTATTATACTCGATCAGGGACTTTCTTATACTCGTTCGAGTTGTTATATATTAGGGACTTTGTTATATTCGATGAGGGCTTTGTTATACTCGATCAGAGCGAATTTGTTATATCGATCGGACCTTGTTATATTCGATGAGGGGACTTTGTTATCCTTGACCAGGGGAGTTTGTTATACTCGATCAGGGGACTTTGTTAAACTCGATCAGAGGCCTTTGTTATACTCGATCAGGGGACTTTGTTACACTCGATTAGGGCAGTTTGTTATACTCGACGAGGGGACTCTGTTATAATCGATCAGGGGACTTTGTCATACTCGATCAGGTGCCATTGTTATACTCGATCAGGGGACTTTGTTGTACTCGATCAGGGGACTTTGTTATATTCGATAAGGGGACTTTGTTATATTCGATGAAAGACTTTGTTATACTCGATCATGGGACTTTGTTATACTCGATGAAGGGCCTTTGTTGTACTCGATGAGGGGACTTTGTTCTACTTGATCAGGGGACTTTGTTATACTCGATCAGGGAACTTTGTTATATTCGATGAAAGACTTTGTTATACGCGATCATGGGACTTTCTTATACTCGATCACAGGCCATTGTTATACTCGATCAGGGGACTTTGTTTTCCTCGATCAGAGGACTTTGTTATACTCGGTGAGGGGACTTTGTTATACTCGATCAGGGGACTTTGTTAACCTCGATCAGAGGCCTTTGTTATACTCGATCAGGGGACTTTGTTATACTCGATAATGGGACTTTGTTATACTCGATGAGAGGCCTTTGTTATACTCGATGAGGGGACTTTGTTCTACTCAATCAGGGGACTTTGTTATACTCGATCAGGGGCCTTTGTTATACTCGATGAGGGGCCTTTGTTATACTCGATCAGGGGACTTTGTTATAATCAACCAGGAGTCTTTGTTATACTCTATCAGGGGCCTTTGTTATACTTGATCAGGGGGGTTTGTTATACTCGATCAGGGGACTTTGTTATTCTCGACCAGGGGACTTTGTTATACTCGATCAGGGGCCTTTGTTAAACTTGATCAGGGGCCTTTGTTATACTCGATCAGGGGACTTTGTTATACTCGATCAGGGGACTTTGTTATACTCGATCAGAGGACTTTGTTATACTCAATCAGGGGACTTTGTTATACTCGATGAGGGAACTTTGTTATACTCGATCAGGGACCTTTGTTATACTCGATCAGGGGAGTTTGTTATACTCGACCAGCGTTCTTTGTTATACTCGACCAGGGGAGTTTGTTATACTCGACCAGGGGACTTTGTTATACTCGATGAGGGGACTTTATTTATACTCGATCATGGGACTTTGTTATACTCGATGAGGGGCCTTTGTTATACTCGATGAGGGGATTCTGTTATACCCGATCATGGGACTTTGTTATACTCGATGAGGGGCCTTTGTTATACTCGATGAGGGGACTTTCTTCTACTCGATCAGGGGACTTAGTTATACTCGATTAGGGGACTTGTTATATTCGATGGGGGGACTTTGTTATCCTCGACCAGGGGAGTTTGTTATACTCGATCAGGAGACTTTGTTAAACTCGATCAGAGGCCTTTGTTATAATCGATCAGGGGACTTTGTTATACTCGATCAGGGAACTTTGAAATACTCGATCAGGGGCCTTTGTTATACTCGTTCAGACGCCTTTGTTATATTCGATGAGGGGCCTTTGTTATACTCGACCAGAGGACTTTGTTATACTCGATCATGGGACTTTGTTATACTCGATGAGGGGCCTTTGTTATACTCAATCAGGGGCCTTTGTTATACTCGATCAGGGAACTTTGTTATACTCGATCAGGGGACTTTCTTATATTCGATTAGGGGACTTTGTTATACTCGATCATGGGACTTTGTTACACTCGATGAGGGGCCTTTGTTATACTCGATGAGGGGACCTTGCTCTACTCGATTAGGGGACTTTGTTATACTCGATCATTGGACTTTGTTATATTCGATGAGGGGAAATTGTTATACTCGATCAGGGGCCTTTGTTATACTTTATCAGGGGGCTTTGTTTTACTCGATCAGGGGACTTTGTTATTCTCGATCAGGGGGACTTTGTTATACTCGATCAGGAACTTTGTTATACTCGATCAGGGAACTTTGTTATACTCGATCAGGGGCCTTTGTTATACTCGTTCAGGCACCTTTGTTATATTCGATCAGGGGCCTTTGATATACTCGACCAGGGGACTTTGTTATACTCGATGAGGGCCTTCGATAAACTCGATCCAGGGCCTTTGTTATACTCGATCAGGGGACATTGTTATACTCGATCAAGGACTTTGTTTTTACTCGATCAGAGGACTTTGTTGCATAGTCGATCAGGGACTTTGTTATTTTTTTCGATGAGGGGACTTTGTTATACTCGATCATGGGACTTTGTTATACTCGATGAGGGCGCTGTTATACTCGATGAAGTTCTGTTATACTTTCGATCATGTGGGACTTTGTTATACTCGATCAGGGGACCTTGTGATATTCGATGAGGGGACTTTGTTATACTCGATCATGGGACTTTGTTATACTCGATCAGGGGCCTTTCTTATACTCGATCAGGGGACTTTGTTATCCTCGACCAGGGAAGTTTGTTATACTCGATCAGGGGCCTTTGTTATACTCGATCAGGGGACTTTGTTATACGCGATCAGGGAACTTTGAAATACTCGATCAGGGGCCTTTGTTATACTCGTTCAGGCGCCTTTGTTATATTCGATCATGGGACTTTGTTATATTCGATGAGGGGCCTTTGTTATACTCGATGAGAGGACTTTGTTCTACTCGATCAAAGGACTTTGTTATACTCGATCAGGGGACTTTGTTATAATCGATGAGGGGAAATGTTATACTTGATCAGGGGCCTTTGTTATAGTCGATCAGGGAACTTTGTTATACTCGATCAGGACCCTTTGTTATATTCGATGAGGGGCCTTTGTTATACTCGTTCAGGCACCTTTGTTATATTCGATCAGGGGCCTTTGTTATACTCGACCAGGGGACTTTGTTATACTCGATCAGGGGCCTTTGATAAACTCGATCAGGGGCCTTTGTTATACTCGATCAGGGGACATTGTTATACTCGATCGGGACTTTGTTATAGTCGATCAGGGACTTTGTTGTTATATTCGATGAGGGGACTTTGTTATACTCGATCATGGGACTTTGTTATACTCGATGAGGGGCCTTTGTTATACTCGATGAGGGGATTCTGTTATACTCGATCATGGGACTTTGTTATACCCGATGAGGGGCCTTTGTTATACTCGATGAGGGGACTTTGTTCTACTCGATCAGGGGACTTTGTTATACTCGATCAGGGGACCTTGTTATATTAGGATGAGGGGACTTTGTTATCCTCGACCAGGGGAGTTTGTTATACTCGATCAGGGGACTTTGTTAAACTCGATCAGAGGCCTTTGTTATACTCGATCAGGGGACTTTGTTATACTCGATCGAGGAACTTTGAAATATACTCGATCAGAGGCCTTTGTTATACTCGTTCCGAGCGCCGTTGTTATATTCGATGAGGGCCTTTGTTATACTCGACAGAAGGACTTTGTTATGCTCGATCATGGGACTTTGTTATACTCGATGAGGGGGCCTTTGTGTAATGAGTGATTGTCAGACCAAACCTTACAGCCCAGAATTATGTCACATATAACAGCAAGTACACCACAGACCTCGTGGTACCACCGCATTCCAGGTTGACACACCTCAGGTCGACCCTAGGGACTTGACCTTGCCCGCTAATGACGTGAGCCGGTGACCTACAACCGCACCTAGCCAAGACACCTGGCCAGGACCACACCTGCACACAATTATCCAGATCAAACCAGTTTAGTGTTAATTGTTAGAGGTCAAAAGCCGGCTGGGCCGACCCCATATAAAGGCCCTACAGTTCCGTCCGCGGGCATTATCTTTATCATTATCATTCTGGTCAGACTGATTCTCATTCTGGACCCTGTCATCTCTCTCCCGTTCGGGTCGTCACTCGGTTCACTAAGGAGAGTCACGCACGTCCCCTCCCCAGGTCGGGAGGGAGACCTCCCGACCAGACGGCATCGCCAGCTAAGCAGACTCTCCCTGTGATGAAGGCAGCCCAGCCAGCACTCACTGGGCCTACGCCAGGGTACACGTGAGTCTTGTCAGAACGTCCTAGGGTGAGTTACCTACTGTGGGAAGTGTATTCATTCAGGTGTGTCCGAGAGTCAGTGTCAAGTAACGTAAAGCATGATGTGTTAGTACCCCGATATAATAGTGATATTAATGTGTCCATGTCATTGAGTGAAGTAATAAATAGTTGTATCAAGAGGTGTTTAACAAGTTGTCCCTTTACGAAGTGATATATGTGTATTGACATACGAGATAAGATAAGCGTAGTGACGCTGTGCAAATAACATCCAGGCCACGCTACCAAGTTTCCTATCTTTACATTCCTATACTCTATACTCTCTCCTATATATATATATCTTCCTCTTCTCTGTTTATTCTGTCTCATTACAATGGTGGCAGCGAACTATGACGTTAACCCACGCTCCCCTCGTCCCTTGTTATTGGTAACAGTGTACTTAACGTAAACCCATGCCTTCCCTCGGTTAGCCATAACACCTGGCTCGTTAGTTCAAAAGTGCGTAATAAGAAGTTCCTGCTAGTAGCGTGAAAAGTGTCCTAATGTGTCTCCGTTACAGCTCAAGTAAATGTCTCGTCGTGGTAGGCGCGAATTTTTACTAGAAATATGTTCAGTGCTTAACGTAATTTCTCAGTGTCACCCGCTATCTGTGGCATTCTCAGTAGCCCAAGTGCAGTTTGATTGTTGGTCAGTGTTAAATGTAGCCATTGTGTTTCAGTGATGAAAGCGGTGTCTGTACTAACTGTTATAACTTAACATGTCTTTTAACCTACATCCTCCTCCCTGTCCTAATCCTTACCTCACCCTCCTTACCCTTCCTCCCATCCCTGCCCCTCCGTTCCGTGCACCTCCCCGCCCCGCGAAGCCTCGGTTTGGCCCGATCAACCACGCCTCGGCTCCTCCCCACCTCACCCGCAACGCACCAGCCTGGCTGGGCCTGGCCAGCCTCGCCTCGCCCCGCGCCGCCCTGCCTCGCCCCACCCCGCTCGGGTGACCTCACGTCCTTCTGACCTGCCCCGCCTCGCTTGACCACACTGATTCCCCGTCTTTTGTCCCGTAAGCTGTGTGTTGTTGATGATGGTTAATATAAAGTAATATTGCGATGAATGCAGAGCTTCACTCAGTGTATTTTTATGCTATTATGATTTGTGATGTACTCTTTGACGCGCAGTGATAAATGATATTCAGTGTAGTGCGCAGAGCTTCACTCCCCGACCCAGCCTGATGAGAACATTGTCGTGACGGAAATGATAGTTGCCAAACATTGACCTAACATATAAAGTAAACTTTTTTTTTTGGCGAATGCACTTCCAACTAATCCATCACCCCTTTAGGATTGTTTCTCTGTCAAATGTCACACACAGTACCACCCATGGCCAGCCGGACGTCAACCACAGTACATAGGAGCAGAGAAGAACCAGCATGATGAAAGCAGCGTGATGAATGCAGCTTGATGAAGGCAGCACGAAACCCACCACACACCACGTCACTTCTTTCAAGTCCTCCCTTGGTATCGGATTAAGAAGATTTTATATTTTTCTACTTTAGGAAGTAAGGAGTGTGGAATGGATCGCCACACAACGAACCCTGGTGAGCCCAGCCAGGGAGGGATTCACCACTGTGGAAGGTGTAAGACAGGACGGTCTTTGGTCTCGCCGACACTCACGTACGGAGGGCGAGCCTTGGTCCGCGGAACCTGCCTTACAGTCATCTAAGGAGACGACAGCCCAAACAGTGGACCGGCTCATCCCGGCCGGAGAGGGCCGTCGGCAGATGAACAGAAAATCGTCTGGAATATGTTGAAAATGATGATGATGCAGAGAAGAAATGCAGATGAAGCAGAAAAATTCATCTGGAATATGACGGAAAACGAAGATGTATAAAGAAACTCAGATGGAGCAGAAAAATTCATCTGGAATATGAAAATGAAGATGTATAGAGGAAGAACGCAGATGGGACAGAAAACTCGTCTGGAAGAGTATGGAAACCAGGAGGAAGTGAGAAGAAGTCAGAAGGTGTGGAGAAACGACCTACAAGGTGCGGTATGTGAAGAAAGAAGACAGAAGATGTGCTATGTGAAGAAAGAAGACAGAAGATGTGCTGTCCTGACATCACAAGAAAGTCGATGATGAAGGACCAACCGACTACAGCTGCTGAGCTGCCGCCATCCCCTATTTTTCAGATACCAGCTGGATGGAAGACGTAAGCTATGCCGGACCCAACTAATGTACTGATGTTGTTGATGTATAATAAAAAGATATCAATACCCTAATATGTGAAGTAGGAACATTTTTTGTGTATTTTGAAGTATTTTCTCTGATTTTGTTGATGTTTACTACAAAGAATGTCTTTTTTTAGTCTCACTTTTTTCTATGAGTTCATTTGATCAATGTCTTGGACTATGAAACACGATGTTGTAGCTATATTACTGACTGAGATGAATTATTATTTTGACATGGAAATGTAACACCTGTTATTGTTTGTAGAATGTGATTTGCAAGGTTGCCTCGGACACTATGCTACATATGAAGGATTTGTTCATTCTATGTTCACTTGCTATGTTTCCTTTTTCTCCTGGCATAGAAGCTTTGATCTTGGCGGGAGGTATAGTGAGCTTTGTCAGATCAAACTAGCGCCAGTAGAAAAACATACACCTATGAGATTGTTGTTTGTGAATGTGAGACTATGTTATCGCCCCAGGGATTATCTTTGATACCACACGTGATGTTGCTGTCTATATGTGACATCAGTCTCTGTGATGAAGCTTTGGTCTTGGCGGGAGGTGTAATGAGTGATTGTCAGACCAAACCTTACAGCCCAGAATTATGTCACATATAACAGCAAGTACACCACAGACCTCGTGGTACCACCGCATTCCAGGTTGACACACCTCAGGTCGACCCTAGGGACTTGACCTTGCCCGCTAATGACGTGAGCCGGTGACCTACAACCGCACCTAGCCAAGACACCTGGCCAGGACCACACCTGCACACAATTATCCAGATCAAACCAGTTTAGTGTTAATTGTTAGAGGTCAGAAGCCGGCTGGGCGGACCCCATATAAAGGCCCTACAGTCCCGTCCACGGGCATTATCTTTATCATTATCATTCTGGTCAGACTGATTCTCATTCTGGACCCTGTCATCTCTCTCCCGTTCGGGTCGTCACTCGGTTCACTAAGCAGAGTCACGCACGTCCCTTCCCCAGGTCGGGAGGGAGACCTCCCGACCAGACCACGGCATCGCCAGCTAAGCAGACTCTCCCATAGGAGGCAGCCCAGCCAGCACTCACTGGGCCTACGTCAGGGTACACGTGAGTCTTGTCAGAACGTCCTAGGGTGAGTTACCTACTGTGGGAAGTGTATTCATTCAGGTGTGTCCGAGAGTCAGTGTCAAGTAACGTAAAGCATGATGTGTTAGTACCCCGATATAATAGTGATATTAATGTGTCCATGTCATTGAGTGAAGTAATAAATAGTTGTATCAAGAGGTGTTTAACAAGTTGTCCCTTTAAGAAGTGATATATGTGTATTGACATACGAGATAAGATAAGCGTAGTGACGCTGTGCAAATAACATCCAGGCCACGCTACCAAGTTTCCTATCTTTACATGCCTACTCTCTATACTCTATTCCTATATATATTCTTCCTCTTCTCTCTCTGTTTATTGCGTCTCATTATATTTGTTATACTCGATGAGGGGGTTTTGTTCTCTCTCGATCAAGGGACTTTGTTATACTCGATCAGGGGACTTTGTTAAATTCGATGAGGGGACTTTGTTATACTCGATCATGGGACTTTGTTATACTCGATCAGGGGCCTTTGTTATACTCGATCAGGGGCCTTTGTTATACTCGATCAGGGAACTTTGTTATACTCGATCAGGGGACTTTCTTATATTCGATTAGGGGACTTTGTTATACTCGATCATGGGACTTTGTTACACTCGATGAGGGGCCTTTGTTATACTCGATGAGGGGACTTTGCTGTACTCGATTAGGGGACTTTGTTATACTCGATCAGGGGACTTTGTTATATTCGATGAGGGGACTTTGTTATACTCGAGCAGGGGCCTTTGTTATACTTTATCAGGGGGCTTTGTTATACTCGATCAGGGGACTTTGTTATTCTCGATCAGGGGGACTTTGTTATATTCGATCCAGGGGCTTTGTTATACTCGATCAGGGAACTTTGTCATACTCGATCAGGCGCCTTTGTTATATTCGATCAGGGGCCTTTGTTATACTCGACCAGGGGACTTTGTTATACTCGATCAGGGGCTTTTGTTAAACTCGATTAGGGGCCTTTGTTATACTCAATCAGGG
>NW_024752711.1:0-14681 GCF_018991925.1 Homarus americanus
AAGTCCCCTGGTCGAGTATAACAAAACCCCCTCATCAAGTATAACAAAGGCCCCTAATCGAGTATAGCAAAGTCCCCTGATTGAGTATAACAAAGTCCCCTGATCGAGTATAACAAAGTCCTCCGGTTGAGTATAACAAATGCCCGTGATCGAGTATAACATATCCCCTGATAGAGTATAACAAAGTCCTCTGGTCGAGTATAAAAAAGTCCCCTAATCGAGTATAACAAAGTCCCCTGCTCGAGTATAACAAATGCCCCTGATCGACTATAACAAAGGGCCTTCATCGAGTATAAGAAAGTCCATTGGTCAAGTATAAAAAGTCCCCTGGTCGAGTATAACAAAGTCCCCTCATCGTGTATAACAAAGTCCCCTGGTCGAGTATAGCAAAGTCCCATGATCAAGTATAACAAAGCCTTCTGATCGAGTATAACAAAGTCCCCTGATCGAATATAACAAAGCCCCCTGCACGAGTATAAGAAAGTCCTCTGATCGAGTATAACAAAGTCTCCTCATCGAGTATTACAAAGGCCCCTCATCGAGTCCAAAAAAGGCCCCTAATCAAGTATAACAAAGTCCCCTGATCGAGTATAACAAAGTCCCCTAATCGAGTATAACAAAGCCCCCTGGACGAGTATAACAAAGTTCCCTGATCGAGTATAACAAAGTCCCATGATCGAGGATAACAAAGTCCCCTGGTCCAGTATAACAAAGTCCCCTGATCGAGTATAACATATCCCCTGATCGAGTATTACAAAGTCTCCTGGCCCAGTATAACAAAGTCCCCAGATCGAGCGTAACAAAGTCCCCTGATCGACTATAACAAAGTCCCCAGGTCGAGTATAACAAAGGCCCTGATCGAATGAGACAAAGTCCCCTGATCGAGTATAACAAAGTCCCCTGATCGAGTATAACAAAGCTCCCTGGACGAGTATAACAACAACCCCTGATCGTGTATAACAAAGTCCCCTGATCGAGTATTACATATCCCCTGATCGAATATAACAAAGTCCCTGGTGGAGTATAACAAAGTCCCCTGATCGAGTATCACAAAGGCCACTAATCGAGTATAACAAAGTCTCCTGATCGAGTATAACAAAGGCCCCTGGTCGAGTATAACAAAGTCCCTTGATCGAGTGTAACAAAAGTCCCCTGATCAAGTATAACAAAGTCCCCTGATCGAGTATAAAAATGTCCCCTGGTCCAGTGAAACAAAGTACCCTGATCGAGTATAAAAAAGTTCCCTGGCCCAGTATAACAAAGTCCCTAGATCGAGCATACCAAAGTTCCCTGATCGAGTATAACAAAGTCCCCTGATCGAGTATAACAAAGCCCCCTAGACGAGTATAACAAAGTTCCCACATCAAGTATAAAAAAGTTCCCTAATCGAGTATAACATATCCCCTGATAGAGTATAAAACGTCTCCTGGCCCAGTTTAACAAAGTCACCAGATCGAGCGTAACAAAGTCCCCTAATCGATTATAACAAAGTCCCCTGGTCGAGTATAACAAAGGCCCCTGATTGAGTAAGACAAAGTCTCCTGATCGAGCATCACAAATTCCCCTGAACCGAGTATAACAAAGTCCCCTGATCGAGTAAAACATATCCCCTGATCGAGTATAAAAAACCCTGGTGGAGTATAACAAAGTCCCCTGGTCGAAGGTATAACAAAGTTTTCTAATCGAGTATAACAAGGACCTGGTTGAGTATAAACAAAGTCCTCTGATCAAGAGTATAACAAAGTCCCTAATCAGGTAAAACAAAGTCCCTGATCGAGTATAACATATCCCCTGATCGAGTATAACAAAGTCCTCTGGTCGAGGTATAACAAAGACCCTGAGCAGTATAACAAAGTCCCCTGATTAAATTATTATGTAACAAAGTCCAGTGATCGAGTATAACAAAGGCCCCTCATCCAGAGTATAGCAAAAGTCCATTGGTCAAATAGAGAAAAAGTCCACTGATCGAGTATGACAAAGTCCCCTGATCGAGTATAACATATCCCCTGATCGAGTATAACAACGTCTCCTGCCCCAGTATAACAAAGTGCCCAGATCGAGCATAACAAAGTCCCCTAATCGATTATAACAAAGTCCCCTGTTCGAGTATAACAAAGGGCCCTGATCGAGTAAGACAAAGTCCCCATCGAGCATAACAAAGTCCCCTAATCGATTATAACAAAGTCCCCTGGTCGAGTATAACAAAGTCCCTTGATCGAGTATAACAAAGTCCATTGGTCAAATATAGGAAAGCCCACTGATCGAGTATAACAAAGTCCCAGATCGCGCATAACAATGTCCCCTGATCGATTATAAAAAGTTCCCTGGTCGAGTATAGGAAAGGGACTGATCGAGTAAGACAAAGTCCCCTGATCGAGTATAACACAGTCCCCTAATCGAGTATAACAAAGCCCCCTGGAGGAGTATAACAACGTTCCCTGATCGAGTATTACAAAGTCTCATGGCCCAGTATAACAAAGTCCCCTCGAGTATAAAAAAGGCCCTGATCGAGTAAGACAAAATCCCCTGATCGAGTATAACAAAGTCCCCTAATCGAGTATGAGATAGCCGCCTACTGAGGCAATACTGAAAGTCCCCTGGTCGAGTGTAGCAAAGTCCATTGAAGGAGTATAACAAAGCCTCCACATCGAGTATAAGAAAGTCCCCTGATCGAGTATAACAAAGCCGCTTAATCGAGTATAACAAAGTCCCCTGGTCGAGTATAGCAAAGTCCCCTGTTCGAGTCTAACAAAGTCCCCTTATCGAGTATAACAAATTCCCCTTATCGAATATAACAAAGTCCCCTTATCGAGTATAACAAAGTACCCTAATCGAGTATAACAAAGGTCCCTGGTCGAGTATAACAAAGTTCCCGGATCGAGTGTAACAAAAGTCCCCTGATCGAGAATAACAAAGTCCCATAATCAAGTATAAAAATATCCCCTGGTCTAGTGTAACAAAGTCCCCTGATCGAGTATAACAAAGTCCCCTAATCAAGTATGACAAAGTCCCCTGATCAAGTATAACAAAGGCCCCTCATAGAATATAACAAAGTCCATTGGTCATATATAGGAATGTCCACAGATCGAGTATGACAAAGTCCCCTGATCAAGTATAAAAAAGTCCCCTGGTCGAGTAAAGCAATGTCCCCTGGTCGAGTATAACAAAGTCCCTTGATCGAGTGTAACAAAAGTCCCCTGATCAAGTATAACAAAACTCCCCTGATCGAGTAAAACAAAGTCCCCTAATCAAGTATAAAAATGTCCTTTGGTCCAGTGTAACAAAGTCCCCTGATCGAGTATAAAAATTTCCCCTAATCAAGTATAACAAAGTCCCCTGATCAAGTATAACAAAGGCCCCTCATAGAGTATAACAAAGTCCATTGCTCAAATATAGGAAAGTCCACAGATCGAGTATGACAAGGTCCCCTGATCAGGTATAACAAAGCCCCCTGATCGAGTATAACATATCCTCTGATCGAGTATAACAAAGTCCTCTGGTCGAATATGACAAAGGCCCCTGGTCGAGTATAACAAAGTCCCTTGATCGAGTGTAACAAAAGTCCCCTGATCAAGTATAACAAAACTCCCCTGATCGAGTAAAACAAAGTCCCCTAATCAAGTATAAAAATGTCCCCTGGTCCAGTGTAACAAAGTTCCCTGATCGAGTATAAAAAAGTCCCCTTGCCCAGAATAACAAAGTCCCTAGATCGAGCATACCAAAGACCCCTGATCGATTATAACAAAGTCCCCTGGTCGAGTATAGCAAAGGGCCCTGATCGAGTAAGACAAAGTCCCCTGATCGAGTATAACAAAGTCCCCTGATCGAGTATAACAAAACCCCTTGGATGAGTATAACAAAGTTTCCTAATCGAGTATAACAAAGTCCCCACATCGAGTATAACAAAGTCCCCTGCTACAGTATAACAAAGTCCCCTGATCGAGTATAACATATCCCCTGATCGAGTATAACAACGTCTCCTGGCCCAGTTTAACAAAGTCCCCAGATCGAGCATAACAAAATCCCCTAATCGATTATAACAAAGTCCCCTGGGCGAGTATAACAAAGGGCCCTGATCGAGTAAGACAAAGTCCCCTCATCGAGTATAACCTAGTCCTCTGATGCTAGTATAACAAAGCCCCTTGGACGAGTATAACAAAGTCCCCTGAATCGAGTATAACAAAGTCCCCTGATCGAGTACAACATATCCCCTGATCGAGTATAACAAGTCCCTGGTGGTGTATATTAAAGTCCCGTGGTCGAGTATAACAAAGTTTTCTATTCGAGCATAACAAAGGCCCCTTGTCGAGTATAACAAAGTCCTCTGATCAAGTATAATAAAGTCCCCTGATGGAGAATAACAAAGTCCCCTAATCAAGTATAACAAAGTCCCCTGATCGAGTATAACAAAGTCCCCTGATCGAGTATAACATATCCCCTCATCGAGTATAACATATCCCCTCATCGAGTATAACAAAGTCCCCTGGTCGAGTATAACAAAGTCCCCTGATCGAGTATAACAAAGACCCCTCATCGAGTATAGCAATATCCATCGGTCAAATATAGGAAAGTCCACTGATCGAGTATGACAAAGTCCCCTGATCAAGTATAAAAAAGTCCCCTGGTCGTGTATAACAAAGTCCCCTGATCGAGTATAACAAAGTCCCCTGGTCGAGTATATCAAAAACCCCTCATCAGGTATAACAAAGGCCCCTAATCGAGTATAACAAAGTCCCCTGATTGAGTATAACAAAGTCCCCTGATCGAGTATAACAAAGTCCTCCGGTTGAGTATAACAAAGTCACGTGATCGAGTATAACATATCCCCTGATAGAGTATAACAAAGTTATCTGGTCGAGTATAAAAAAGTCCCCTAATCGAGTATAACAAAGTCCCCTGCTCGAGTATAACAAATGCCCCTGATCGACTATAACACAGGGCCTTCATCGAGTATAAGAAAGTCCATTGGTCAAGTATAAAAAAGTCCCCTGGTCGAGTATAACAAAGTCCCCTCATCGTGTATAACAAAGTCCCCTGGTCGAGTATAGCAAAGTCCCATGATCAAGTATAACAAAGCCTTCTGATCGAGTATTACAAAGGCCCCTCATCGAGTCCAAAAAAGGCCCCTAATCAAGTATAACAAAGTCCCCTGATCGAGTATAACAAAGTCCCCTAATCGAGTATAACAAAGCCCCCTGGACGAGTATAACAAAGTTCCCTGATCGAGTATAACAAAGTCCCATGATCGAGTATAACAAAGCCCCTGGTCCAGTATAACAAAGTCCCCTGATCGAGTATAACATATCCCCTGATCGTGTATTACAAAGTCTCCTGGCCCAGTATAACAAAGTCCCCAGATCGAGCGTAACAAAGTCCCCTAATCGACTATAACAAAGTCCCCAGGTCGAGTATAACAAAGGCCCTGATCGAATGAGACAAAGTCCCCTGATCGAGTATAACAAAGTCCCCTGATCGAGTATAACAAAGCTCCCTGGACGAGTATAACAACAACCCCTGATCGTGTATAACAAAGTCCCCTGATCGAGTATTACATATCCCCTGATCGAATATAACAAAGTCCCTGGTGGAGTATAACAAAGTCCCCTGATCGAGTATCACAAAGGCCACTAATCGAGTATAACAAAGTCTCCTGATTGAGTATAACAAAGGCCCCTGGTCGAGTATAACAAAGTCCCCTGATCGAGTGTAACAAAAGTCCCCTGATCAAGTATAACAAAGTCCCCTAATCGAGTATAAAAATGTCCCCTGGTCCAGTGTAACAAAGTACCCTGATCGAGTATAAAAAAGTTCCCTGGCCCAGTATAACAAAGTCCCTAGATCGAGCATACCAAAGTTCCCTGATCGAGTATAACAAAGTCCCCTGATCGAGTATAACAAAGCCCCCTAGACGAGTATAACAAAGTTCCCACATCAAGTATAAAAAGTTCCCTAATCGAGTATAACAAAGCCCCTGGTCCAGTATAACAAAGTCCCCTGATCAAGTATAACATATCCCCTGATAGAGTATAACAACGTCTCCTGGCCCAGTTTAACAAAGTCACCAGATCGAGCGTAACAAAGTCCCCTAATCGATTATAACAAAGTCCCCTGGTCGAGTATAACAAAGGCCCCTGATTGAGTAAGACAAAGTCCCCTGATCGAGCATCACAAAGTCCCCTGAACCGAGTATAACAAAGTCCCCTGATCGAGTAAAACATATCCCCTGATCGGGTATAAAAAAGTCCCTGGTGGAGTATAACAAAGTCCCCTGGTCGAGTATAACAAAGTTTTCTAATCGAGTATAACAAAGGACCCTGGTTGAGTATAACAAAGTCCTCTGATCAGGTATAACAAAGTCCCCTAATCGAGTAAAACAAAGTCCCCTGATCGAGTATAACATATCCCCTGATCGAGTATAACAAAGTCCTCTGGTCGAGTATAACAAAGACCCCTGAACGAGTATAACAAAGTCCCCTGGTCGTGTATAACAAAGTCCAGTGATCGAGTATAACAAAGCCCCTCATCGAGTATAGCAAAGTCCATTGGTCAAATAGAGAAAAGTCCACTGATCGAGTATGACAAAGTCCCCTGATCATGTATAAAAAAGTCCCCTCGTCGGGTATAACAAAGCCCCCTGATCGATTATAACAAAGTCCCCAGATCGAGCATAACAATGTCCCCTAATCGATTGCAACAAAGTCCCCTGTTCGAGTATAACAAAGGGCCCTGATCGAGTAAGACAAAGTCCCCATCGAGCATAACAAAGTCCCCTAATCGATTATAACAAAGTCCCCTGGTCGAGTATAACAAAGTCCCTTGATCGAGTATAACAAAGTCCATTGGTCAAATATAGGAAAGTCCACTGATCGAGTATAACAAAGTCCCAGATCGCGCATAACAAAGTCCCCTGATCGATTATAAAAAGTTCCCTGGTCGAGTATAGCAAAGGGACTGATCGAGTAAGACAAAGTCCCCTGATCGAGTATAACACAGTCCCCTAATCGAGTATAACAAAGCCCCCTGGAGGAGTATAACAACGTTCCCTGATCGAGTATTACAAAGTCTCATGGCCCAGTATAACAAAGTCCCCTCGAGTATAAAAAAGGCCCTGATCGAGTAAGACAAAATCCCCTGATCGAGTATAACAAAGTCCCCTAATCGAGTATGATAAAGCCGCCTACTCGAGTATAACAAAGTCCCCTGGTCGAGTGTAGCAAAGTCCACTGAAGGAGTATAACAAAGCCTCCACATCGAGTATAAGAAAGTCCCCTGATCGAGTATAACAAAGCCGCTTAATCGAGTATAACAAAGTCCCCTGGTCGAGTATAGCAAAGTCCCCTGTTCGAGTCTAACAAAGTCCCCTTATCGAGTATAACAAATTCCCCTTATCGAATATAACAAAGTCCCCTTATCGAGTATAACAAAGTCCCCTAATCGAGTTTAACAAAGGTCCCTGGTCGAGTATAACAAAGTTCCCTGATCGAGTGTAACAAAAGTCCCCTGATCGAGAATAACAAAGTCCCATAATCAAGTATAAAAATATCCCCTGGTCTAGTGTAACAAAGTCCCCTGATCGAGTATAACAAAGTCCCCTAATCAAGTATGACAAAGTCCCCTGATCAAGTATAACAAAGGCCCCTCATAGAATATAACAAAGTCCATTGGTCAAATATAGGAATGTCCACAGATCGAGTATGACAAAGTCCCATGATCAAGTATAAAAAAGTCCCCTGGTCGAGTATAGCAATGTCCCCTGGTCGAGTATAACAAAGTCCCTTGATCGAGTGTAACAAAAGTCCCCTGATCAAGTATAACAAAACTCCCCTGATCGAGTAAAACAAAGTCCCCTAATCATGTATAAAAATGTCCCTTGGTCCAGTGTAACAAAGTCCCCTGATCGAGTATAACAATTTCCCCTAATCAAGTATAACAAAGTCCCCTGATCAAGTATAACAAAGGCCCCTCATAGAGTATAACAAAGTCCATTGGTCAAATATAGGAAAGTCCACAGATCGAGTATGACAAAGTCCCCTGATCAGGTATATCAAAGCCCCCTGATCGAGTATAACATATCATCTGATCGAGTATAACAAAGTCCTCTGGTCGAATATGACAAAGGCCCCTGGTCGAGTATAACAAAGTCCCTTGATCGAGTGTAACAAAAGTCTGCTGATCAAGTATAACAAAACTCCCCTGATCGAGTAAAACAAAGTCCCCTAATCAAGTATAAAAATGTCCCCTGGTCCAGTGTAACAAAGTCCCCTGATCGAGTATAAAAAAGTCCCATGGTCGATTATAGCAAGTCCCCTGGTCGAGTATAACAAAGCCCCCTCATCGAGTATAACAAAGGCCACTAATCGAGTATAACAAAGTCCCCTGATCGAGTATAACAAAGTCCCCTTTAGAGTATAACAAAGTCCCCTGATCGAGTATAACAAAGTCCCTAGTTGAGTATAACAAAGTCCCTTGATCAAGTATAACATATTCCCTGATTGTGTATAACAAAGTCCTCTGGTCGAGTATAAAAAAGTCCCCTGATCGAGTATAACAAAGTCCCCTTGTCGAGTATAGTAAAGTCCCCTCATCGAGTATAACAAAGGCCCCTCATCGAGTATAACAAAGTCCATTGGTCAAGGATAAAAAAGTCCCCTTATCGAGTATAACAAAGTCCCCTAATAGAGTATAACAAAGGCCCCTGGTCGATTATAACAAAGTCCCCTGATCGAGTGTAGCAAAAGTCTCCTGATCGAGTATAACAAAGTCCCCTGATCGAGTATAAAAATGTCCCCTGGTCCAGTGTAACAAAGTGCCCTGATCGAGTATAAAAAAGTTCCCTGGCCCAGTATAATAAAGTCCCTAGATCGAGTATAAAAAAGTCCCCTGATCGAGTATAACAAAGTCCCCTTGTCGAGTATAGCAGAGTCCCCTCATCGAGTATAACAAAGGCCCCTCATCGAGTATAACAAAGTCCATTGGTCAAGGATAAAAAAGTCCCCTTATCGAGTATAACAAAGTCCCCTAATAGAGTATAACAAAGGCCCCTGGTCGAGTATAACAAAGTCCCCTGATCGAGTGTAACAAAAGTCCCCTGATCGAGTATAGCAAAGTCCCCTGATCGAGTATAAAAATGTCCCCTGGTCCAGTGTAACAAAGTGCCCTGATCGAGTATAAAAAAGTTCCCTGGCCCAGTATAATAAAGTCCCTAGATCGAGCATACCAAAGTCCCCTGATCGTTTATAACAAAGTCCCCCGGTTGAGTAGAGCAAAGGGCCCTGATCGAGTAAGACAAAGTCCCCTGATAGAGTATAACAAAGTCCCATGATCGAGTATAAAAAAGCCCCCTAGACGAGTATAACAAAGTCGTCTGGTCGAGTATAACAAAGTCCCCTAATTGAGTATAACAAAGTCCCCTGGTCGACTAAAGCAAAGTCCCCTGGTCGAGTATAACAATGCCTCCTCATCGAGTATAACAAAGTCCCCTAATCGAGTATAACAAAGTCCCCTAATCGAGTATAACAAAGACCCTGGTCGAGTATAACAAAGTCCCTTAATCGAGTATAACAAAGTCCCCTGGTCGACTATAGCAAAGTCCCCTGGTCGAGTATAACAAAGGCCCCTCATCGAGAATAACAAACTCCATTGGTCAGTATAAAAAAGTTCCCTGGTCGAGTATAACAAAGTCCCCTAATCGAGTATAACAAAGTCCCCTTTTCGAGTATAGCAAAGTCCCCTGATGGAGTATAACAAAGCCTCCTGATCGAGTATAACAAATTCCCCTGATCCAGTATAACAAAGTCCCCTGTTCGAGTCTAACAAAGTCCCCTTATCGAATATAACAAATTCCCCTTATCGAGTATAACAAAGTCCCCTTATCGAGTATAACAAAGTCCCCTAATCGAGTATAACAAAGGCCCCTGGTCGAGTATAACAAAGTTCCCTGATCTAGTGTAACAAAAGTCCCCTGATCGAGAATAACAAAGTCCCCTAATCGAGCAAAAAAATGT
This sequence comes from Homarus americanus, assembly GCF_018991925.1. Taxonomy (NCBI): domain Eukaryota; kingdom Metazoa; phylum Arthropoda; class Malacostraca; order Decapoda; family Nephropidae; genus Homarus; species Homarus americanus. Next base: position 10,005 of record NW_024752711.1, read on the forward strand.
CCCCTGGTTCAGTGTAACAAAGTCCCCTGATCGAGTATAACAAAGTCCCCTAATAAAGTATAACAAAGTCCCCTGATCGAGTTTAACAAAGTCGCCTGATCGAGTATAACATATCCTCTGATCGAGTATATCAAAGTCCTCTGGCCGAGTATGACAAAGTCCACTGATCGAGTATAACAAAGTCCCCTGGTCGAGTATAACAAAGTCCCCTGATCGAGTATAACCAAGGCCCCTCATCGAGTTTAGCAAAGTCCATTGGTTAAATATAGGAAAGTCCACTGATCGAGTATAACAAAGTCCCAGATCGAGCATAACAATGTCCCCTGATCGATTATAACAAAGTCCCCTGGTCGAGAATAGCAAAGGGCCCTGATCGAGTAAGACAAAGTCCCCTGATCGAGTATAACAAAGTCCCCTAATCGAGTATAACAAAGCCCCCTGGACGAGTATAACAAAGTTCCCTGATCGAGTATAACAAAGTCCTATGATCGAGTATAATAAAGTTCCCTGGTCCAGTATAACAAAGTCCCCTGATCGAGTATAACATATCCCCTGATCGAGAATTACAAAGTCGCCTGGCTCAGTATAACAAAAACCCCAGATCGAGCGTAACAAAGTCCCCTGATCGATTATAACAAAGTCCCCTGGTCGAGTATAACAAAGGCCCTGCCAAGAATGAGACAAAGTCCCGTGATCGAGTATAACAAAGCCACCTGGACGAGTATAACAAAGACCCCTGATCGTGTATAACAAAGTCCCCTGATCGAGTATTACATATCCCCTGATCAAATATAAGAAAGTCCCTGGTGGAGTATGAGAAAGTCCCTGATCGAGTGTAACAAAAAGTCCCTGATCCAAGAATAACAAGTCCTGATCAGAGTATAACAAAGTCCCTAGTCGAGAGTATAACAAAGCCACCTGGACGAGTATAACAAGAGCCCTGATCGTGTATAACAGAATTACTGATCCGGTATTTACATATCCCACAGGTAAATATAAGAAAAGTCCCTGGTGGGAGTATGAGAAAGTCCCTCATCGAGAATAACAAAGCCTCCTGATCGAGTATAACAAAGTCCCTGATCCGAGTATAACAAAGTCCCTGTTTCGAGTCTAACAAAGTCATATCAGTATAAAATTCCCTTACCGAGTATAACAAAAGTCCCTTATCAGAGTATAACAAAGTCCCCCTAATCGAGTATAACAAGGCCCTAGTCGAGTATAACAAAAAGTTCCCTGATCGAGTGTAACAAAAGTCCCCTGATCGAGAATAACAAAGTCCCCTAATCGAGCATAAAAATGTCCCCTGGTTCAGTGTAACAAAGTCCCCTGATCGAGTATAACAAAGCCCCCTAATCAAGTATAACAAAGTCCCCTGATCGAGTTTAACAAGTCGCCTGATCGAGTATAACATATCCTCTGATCGAGTATAACAAAGTCCTCTGGCCGAGTATGACAAAGTCCACTGATCGAGTATAACAAAGTCCCCTGGTCGAGTATAACAAAGTCCGCTGATCGAGTATAACCAAGGCCCCTCATCGAGTTTAGCAAATTCCATTGGTTAAATATAGGAAAGTCCACTGATCGAGTATAACAAAGTCCCAGATCGAGCATAACAATGTCCCCTGATCGATTATAACAAAGTCCCCTGGTCGAGAATAGCAAAGGGCCCTGATCGAGTAAGACAAAGTCCTCTGATCGAGTATAACAATGTCCCCTAATCGAGTATAACAAAGCCCCCTGGACGAGTATAACAAAGTTCCCTGATCGAGTTTAACAAAGTCCTATGATCGAGTATAATAAAGTCCACTGGTCCAGTATAACAAAGTCCCCTGATCGAGTATAACATATCCCCTGATCGAGAATTACAAAGTCGCCTGGCCCAGTATAACAAAGTCCCCAGATCGAGGGTAACAAAGTCCCCTGGTCGATTATAACAAAGTCCCCAGGTCGAGTATAACAAAGGCCCTGCCAAGAATGAGACAAAGTCCCCTGATCGAGTATAACAAAGTCCCCTGATCGAGTATAACAAAGCCCCCTCGACGAGTATAACAAAGACCCCTGATCGTGTATAACAAAGTCCCCTGATCAAGTATTACATATCCCCTGATCAAATATAAGAAAGTCCCTGGTTGAGTATAAGAAAGACCCCTGATCGAGTATAACAAAAGTCCCCTGATCAAGAATAACAAAGTCCCCTGATCGAGTATAAAAATGTCCCCTGGTCAAGTGTAACAAAGTCCCCTGATCGAGTATAAAAAAGTTCCCTGGCCCAGTATAACAAAGTCCCTAGATCGAGCATACCAAAGTTCCCTGATCGAGTATAGCAAAGTCCTCTGGTCGAGTATGACAAAGTCCCCTGATAGAGTTTAACAAAGTCCCCTGGTTGAGTATAACAAAGTCCCCTGATCGAGTATATCATATCTCCTGATTGAGTATAACAAAGTCCTCTGGTCGAGTATAAAAAAGTCCCCTGATCGAGTATAACAAAATCCCATGGTCGATTATAACAAAGCCCCCTCATCGAGTATAACAAAGGCCCCTCATCGAGTATAACAAAGTCCATTGGTCAAGTATAAAAAAGATCCCTGGTCGAGTATAACAATGTCCCCTAATCGAGTATAACAATGTCCCCTGGTCGAGTATAGGAAAGTCCCCTGATCGAGTATAACAAAGCCTCCTGATCGAGTATAACAAAGTCCCATGATCGAGTATAACAAAGCCCAATGCTCGAATATAACAAAGTCCCCTGGTCGAGTCCAAAAAAGGCCTCTAATCGAGTATAAGAAAGTCCCCTGATCGAGTATAACAAAGCCACCTAATCGAGTATAACAAAGTCCCCTGGTCGAGTATAACAAAGTCCCCTGTTCGAGTCTAACAAAGTCCCCGAATCGAGTATAACAAAGTCCCCTGGTCGCGTATAACAAAGTCCCCTGTTCGAGTCTATCAAAGTCCCCTTATGGAGTATAACAAATTCCCCTTATCGAGTTTAACAAAGTTCCCTTATCGAGTATAACAAAGTCCCCTAATCGAGTATAACAAAGGACCCTGGTCGAATATAAGAAAGTCCCCTCATCGAGTGTAACAAAAGTCCCCTGATCGAGTATAACAAAGTCCCCTGATCGAGTATAAAAATGTCCCCTGGTCCAGTGTAACAAAGTCCCCTGATCGAGTATAAAAAAAAGTTCCCTGGCCCAGTATAATAAAGTCCCTAGATCGAGCATACCAAAGTCCCCTGATCGTTTATAACAAAGTCCCCCGGTCGAGTATAGCAAAGGGCCCTGATCGAGTAAGACAAAGTCCCCTGATCGAATATAACAAAGTCCCCTGATCGAGTATAAAAAAGCCCCTAGACGAGTATAACAAAGTATTCTGGTCAAGTATAACAAAGTCCCCTAATCGAGTATAACAAAGTCCCCTGGTCGACTATAGCGAAATGCCTGGTCGAGGTATAACAAAGTATTCTGGTCAAGTATAACAAAGTCCCCTAATCGAGTATAACAAAGTCCCCTGGTCGACTATAGCAAAGTCCCCTGGTCGAGTATAACAAAGGCCCCTCATCGAGTATAACAAAGTCCCCTAATCAAAGGTATAACAAAGTCCCTAATTGGAGTATAACAAAGTCCTGGTCGAGTATAACAAAAGTCCCATGTCGGTATAACAAAGTCCCCTGGTCGACTATAGCAAAGTCCCCTGGTCGGGTATAACAAAGGTCCCTCATCGAGTATAACAAACTCCATTGGTCAAGTATAAAAATGTTCCCTGGTCGAGTATAACAAAGTCCCCTAATCGAGTATAACAAAGTCCCCTTTTCGAGTATAACGATGTACCCTGGTCGAGTATAGCAAAGTCCCCTCATCGAGTATAACAAAGCCTCCTGATCGAGTATAACAAAGTCCCCTGATCGAGTATAAAAAAGTCCCCTGGTCGAGTATAACAAAGCCCCCTGCTCGAGTATAACAAAGTCTCCTGATCGAGTCGAAAAAAGGCGTCAAATCGAGTATAACAAAGTTTCCTGATCTAGTATAACAAAGGCCCCTGATCGAGTATAACAAAGGCCCCTCATCGAGTATAAGAAAGTCCCCTGATCGAGTATAACAAAGCCGCCGTATCGAGTATAACAAAGTCCCGTGGTCGAGTATAACATATCCCCTGATCGAGTATAAGAAAGTCCCTGGTGGAGTATAACAAAGTCCCCTGGTCGAGTATAACAAAGTTTTCTAATCGAGCATAACAAAGGCCCCTTGTCGAGTATAACAAAGTCCCCTAATCAAGTATAACAAAATCCCCTGATCAAGTACAGCAAAGTCCTCTGTTCGAGTATAAAGTATCCCCTGATCGAGTATAACAAAATCCTCTGGTCGAATATGACAATGTCCCCTGATCGAGTATAAAAAAGTCCCCTGGTCCAGTTTAACAAAGTCCCATTATCGAGTATAACAAAGTCCCCTAATCGAGTATAACAAAGGCCCCTGGTCGAGTATAACAAAGTCCCCTGATCGAGTATAAAAATGTTCCCTGGTCCAGTGTAACAAAGTCCCCTGATCGAATATAAAAAAGTCCGCTTGCCCAGTATAATAAAGTCTCTAGATCGAACATACCAAAGTCCACTGATCGATTATAACAAAGTCTCCCGGTCGAGTATAGCAAACGGCCCTGATCGAGTAAGACAAAGTCATC
>NW_024752712.1:0-19062 GCF_018991925.1 Homarus americanus
AGGTAATATTTCTGTACTGAAAATCATTTCGAAAGTCGATATCTACTTTTCTGCGTAAAATCATTCACTTTTCCGAAAGTATAACCAACTTCCGGGAAAGTAGATATTTCCCATTTTTTGATACAAATTTCCTGTTTTCTATGATATTAGTTCGAAAGTTGGTTATCTAACCAACTTTCCCGGAAAGTAGATATTTCCATTTTTTATGATACAAATTTCGTTTTCTATGATAATCTTTGCAATTTGGTTAATCTAACCAACTTTCCCCGAAAGTAGATATTTCCCATTTTTATGATAAAATTCTGCTTTTATGAATAATCTATTTTCGGAAACCATAAACCAACTTCCCTGAAAGTAGATATTTATTTTTTATGATACAAATTTCGTTTTATAGATAATCTACTTTCGCAAAATTAGTAATATTTCAACCTGAAAAATCATTCCCGAAAAAGTCGATAATCTACTTTCCCAAAAGTAGAAAATCTATCACCTAGTATATAACCAACTTCCAAAAAGTAGATATTTTCCATTTTTTAGATACAAATTTCCTGTTTTCTATGATAATCTGTTTTCGGCAATTTGTTATTCTAACCAACTTCCTCGAAAGTAGATATTTCCCATTTTTATATACAAATTTCCTGTTTTTATGATAATCTATTTTCGGCAAATTTGGTTCTAACCAACTTTCCCGGAAAGTAGATATTTCCCATTTTTAAGATACAAATTTCGTTTTCTATGATAATCTACTGCAAAATTAGGTAATATTTCAAAATTCGAAAATTCACTTCCCGAAAAGTCGATAATCTACTTTTCCGAAAAGTAGAAAAACTTATCTACTTTTCGAAGTATATAACCAACTTTCCCGAAAGATATTTCCATTTTTTATGATACAAATTTCCTGTTTCTATGATAATCATTTTCGGAAAGTTATTATATCCAACTTTCCGGAAAGTAGATATTTCCCATTTTTATGATACAAATTTCCGTTTTCTATGATATCTGTTTGCAAATTTATCTAACCAACTTTCCCGGAAAGTAGATATTTCCATTTTTTATGATACAAATTTCCTGTTTTCTATGATAATCTATTTTCGGCAAATTTGGTTATCTAACCAACTTCCCGGAAAGTAGATATTTCCATTTTTATGATAAATTTCACGTTTTATGATAATCTACTCAAAATTAGGTAATATTTCATCCGAAAATCTACTCCTAAAAGTCGATATCTACTTCTTAAAAGTAGAAAATCTATCCACTTTTCGAAAGATATAACCAACTTCCCCGGAAAGTAAGATATTTCCCATTTTATGATACAAATTTCGTTTTCTATGATAATTATTTCGAATGGTTATTCAACCAACTTTCCCGGAAAGCAGATATTTCCATTTTTATGATACAAATTTCCGTTTCTATGATAATCTGTTTTCGGCAAATTTGGTTATCCAACCAACTTTCCCGAAGTAGATATTTCATTTTTTGATACAAATTTCCGTTTTCATGATATTATTTTCGAAAGAATATCTAACCAACTTTCCTGAAAGTAGATATTTCCAATTTTTATGATACAAATTTCCTGTTTTCTATGATATCTATTTTCGCAAATTTGTTATTCAACCAACTTTCTCCAGAAAGTAGATATTTCCCATTTTTATGATACAAATTTCACGTTTTCGATAATCTACTTCGCAAAATTAGGTAATATTTCTGTATTCGAAAATCTACTTCCCGAAAAGTCGATAACTACTCAAAGAGAATCTATTCACTTTCGGAAAGTATATAACCAACTTCTCCGGAAAGTAGATATTTCCATTTTTATGATACAAATTTCTGTTTTATGATATCTATTTTAAAGTTGGTTATCTAACCAACTTTCCCGGAAAGTAGATATTTCTATTTATGATACAAATTTCCGTTTTCTATGATAATTCGTTTTGCAATTTGGTTATCTAACCAACTTTCCTGAAAGTAGATATTTCCCATTTTTATGATACAAATTTCCTGTTTTCTATGATAATCAATTTCGGCAAATTTGGTTATCTAACCAACTTTCCCGGAAAGTAGATATTTCCATTTTTTATGATACAAATTTCACGTTTTCTTGATAATTCACTTCGCAAAATTAGTAATATTTCAAATTCGAAAATTCACTTCCGAAAAGTCGATAATTCATTTCCAAAAGTAGAAAATTCATCTACTTTTCCGGAAGTATATAACCAACTTTCCCGGAAAGTAGATATTTCCCATTTTTATGATACAAATTTCCTGTTTTCATGATATTTATTTTCGGAAAGGGTTATCTAACCAACTTCCGGAAAGTAGATATTTCCCATTTTTATGATACAAATATCCTGTTTTCTATGATATCTATTTTCGAAAGTTGGTTATCTAACCAACTTTCCGGAAAGTAGATATTTCCCATTTTTATGATACAAATTTCTGTTTTATGATAATTATTTACGGGAAAGTTGGTTATCTAACCAACTTTCCCGGAAAGTAGATATTTCCATTTTTATGATACAAATTTTCCTGTTTTCTATGATAATCTGTTTCGGCAAATTTGGTTATCTAACCAACTTTCCGGAAAGTAGATATTTCCCATTTTTATGATACAAATTTCCCGTTTTCTATGATAATCTATTTTCGGGAAAGTAGATATTTCCCATTTTATGATACAAATTTCCCGTTTTCTATGATAATTGTTTTCGGCAAATTTGGTTATCTAACCAACTTTCCCGGAAAGTAGATATTTTCCATTTTTATGATACAATATCCCGTTTTCTATGATATCTATTTTCGGAAAGTTTTATCTAACCAACTTTCCCGAAAGTAGATATTTCCCATTTTTATGATAAATTTCCTGTTTTCTATGATATTTATTTACGGAAAGTTGGTTATCTAAACCAACTTTCCCGGAAAGTAGATATTTCCCATTTTATGAGATAAATTTCCTGTTTTCTATGATAATCTGTTTCAGCAAATTTGGTTATCTAACCAACTTTCCCGGAAAGTAGATATTTCCCATTTTATGATACAAATTTCCTGTTTCTTATGATAATCTATTTTCGGAAAGTAGATATTTCCCATTTTATGATACAAATTTCCTGTTTTTATGATATCTGTTTTCGGCAAATTTGGTTATCTAACCAACTTTCCCGGAAAGTAGATATTTCCCATTTTTATGATACAAATTTCTGTTTTCTATGATAATCTATTTTCGGCAAATTTGGTTATCTAACCAACTTTCCCGGAAAGTAGATATTTCCATTTTATGATACAAATTTACGCTTTCTATGATAATCTACTTCGCAAAATTAGGTAATATTTCCAAAATTCGAAAATCTACTTCCCGAAAAGTCGATAATCTATCTTCCCGAAAAGTAGAAAATCTATCTACTTTTCCGGAAAGTATATAACCAACTTTCCCGGAAAGTAGATATTTCCCATTTTTTATGATACAAATTTCCTGTTTTCTATGAATATTTCGAAAGGTTATCTAACCAACTTTCCCGGAAAGTAGATATTTCCCATTTTTATGATACAAATTTCCTGTTTTTATGATATCTGTTTTCGGCAAATTTGGTTATCTTAACCAACTTTCCTGGAAAGTAGATATTTCCCATTTTTATGATACAAATTTCTCTGTTTTCTATGATAATTATTTTCGGCAAATTTGGTTATCTAACCAACTTTCCCGGAAAGTAGATATTTCCATTTTTATGATACAAATTTCACGTTTTCTATGATAATCTACTTCGCAAAATTAGGTAATATCCAATCCCGAAAAGTCGATATTACTTTCCCGAAAAGGAAAAATCTACTTTTCGAAAGTATATAACCAACTTCCCGGAAAGTAGATATTTCCCATTTTTTATGATAAATTTCTGTTTTCTATGATATCAATTTTCGGGAAAGTTGTTATCTAACCAACTTTCCCGGAAAGTAGATATTTCCCATTTTTATGATACAAATTTCTCGTTTTCTATGATAATCTATTTTCGGCAAATTTGGTTATCTAACCAACTTTCCCGGAAAGTAGATATTTCATTTTTATGATACAAATTTCCGTTTTCTATGATAATCTATTTTCGGAAAGTTATTATCTAACCAACTTTCCCGGAAAGTAGACATTTCCCATTTTTATGATACAAATTTCGTTTTCTATGATATCTGTTTTCGGCAAATTTGTTATTTAACCAACTTTCCCGGAAAGTAGATATTTCCATTTTTTTTGATACAAATTTCCTGTTTTCTATGATATCTATTTTCGAAAGTTGTTTATTAACCAACTTTCCGAAAGTAGATATTTCCCATTTTTATGATACAAATTTCCCTGTTTCATGATATCTGTTTTCGGCAAATTTGGTTATCTAACCAACTTTCCCGGAAAGTAGATATTTCTATTTTTATGATACAAATTTCCCGTTTTCTATGATAATCTACTTTGCAAAATTAGGTAATATTTCCAAAATTCGAAAATCTACTTCCCGAAAAGTCGATAATCTACTTTCCCGAAAAGTAGAAAATTTATCTACTTTTCGGGAAAGTATAACCAACTTCCGGAAAGTAAATATTTCCCATTTTTATGATACAAATTTCCTGTTTTCTATGATATCTATTTTCGGAAAGTTGTTATCTAACCAACTTTCCCGGAAAGTAGATATTTCCCATTTTTATGATACAAATTTCCTGTTTTCTATGATATCTGTTTCGGCAAATTTGTTATCTAACCAACTTTCCGGAAAGTAGATATTTCCCATTTTTATGATACAAATTTCCTGTTTTCTATGATAATCTATTTCGGCAATTGTTATCTAACCAACTTTCCCGGAAAGTAGATATTTCCCATTTTTATGATACAAATTTCACGTTTTCTATGATAATCTACTTCGCAAAATTAGGTAATATTTCCCCAATTGAAAATTACTTCCCGAAAGTCGATAATCTACTTTCCTGAAAAGTAGAAAATCTATCTACTTTCGGGAAAGTATATAACCAACTTTCCGGAAAGTAGATATTTCCCATTTTTATGATACAAATTTCCTGTTTTCTATGATAATCATTTCGAAAGTTGTTATCTAACCAACTTCTGAAAGTAGATATTTCCCATTTTTATGATACAAATTTTCCGTTTTCTATGATAATCTGTTTTCGGCAAATTTGTTATCTAACCAACTTTCCCGGAAAGTAGATATTTCCCATTTTTATGATACAAATTTCCCGTTTTCTATGATAAACTACTTCGCAAAATTAGGTAATATTTCCTAAAATTCGAAAATCTACTTCCCGAAAAGTCGATAATCTACTTTCCTGAAAAGTAGAAAATCTATCTACTTTTCGGAAAGTATATAACCAACTTTCCTGAAAGTAAATATTTCCATTTTTATGATACAATTTCCTGTTTTCTATGATATTTAGTTTTCGGAAAGTTGTTATTCTAACCAACTTTCCCGGAAAGTAGATATTTCATTTTTATGATACAAATTTCCCGTTTCTATGATATCTGTTTCGGCAAATTTGGTTATCTAACCAACTTTCCCGGAAAGTAGATATTTCCCATTTTTATGATACAAATTTCGTTTATGATAATCTATTTTCGGCAAATTTGTTATTCAACCAACTTCCCGGAAAGTAGATATTTCCCATTTTTATGATACAAATTTCACGTTTTCGATAATCTACTTGCAAAATTAGGTAATATTTCTAAATGATCTACTTCTGAAAAGTCGATAATCTACTTTCCGAAAAGTAGAAATCTATTCACTTTCGGAAAGATAACCAACTTTCCCGGAAAGTAGATATTTATTTTATGATACAAATTTCCTGTTTTATGATAATCATTTTCGGAAAGGTTACTAACCAACTTTCCGGAAAGTAGATATTTTCCCATTTTTATGATACAAATTTTCTCTGTTTCTATGATAATCTGTTTTGCAAATTTGGTTATCTAACCAACTTTCCTGAAAGTAGATATTTCCATTTTTATGATACAAATTTCCCGTTTTATGATAATCTACTTCGCAAAATTAGGTAATATTTCAATTCGAAAATCTACTTCCCGAAAGTCGATAATCTACTTTCCTGAAAAGTAGAAAATTATCTACTTTCGGTGTATATAACCAACTTTCCCGGAAAGTAGATATTTCCCATTTTTATGATACAAATTTCGTTTTACGATAACTATTTTCGGCAAATTTGTTATCTAACCAATTTCCTGAAAGTAGATATCATTTTTTATGATACAAATTTCACGTTTATGATAATCTACTTCGCAAAATTAGGTAATATTTCTGTATTCGAAAATCTACTTCCCGAAAAGTCGATAATCTAATTTCCCGAAAAGTAGAAAATCTATCTACTTTCGAAGGTATATAACCAACTTCCCAGTAGATATTTCATTTTATGATATGTTTCACGTTTCTATGATAATCTACTTCGCAAAATTAGGTAATATTTCCCAATTGAAATTCACTTCGAAAAGTCGATATCTACTTTCCTGAAAAGTAGAAATCTATTCACTTTTCGAAAGTATATAACCAACTTCCGGAAAGTAGATATTTCCATTTTTATGATACAAATTTCCTGTTTCTATGATAATTCATTTTCGGCAAATTTGTTATCTAACCAACTTTCCAAGTAGATATTTCATTTTTATGATACAAATTTCCGTTTTCTATGATAATCTATTTTCGGCAAATTTGGTTATTCACAACTTTCCTGGAAAGTAGATATTTCCATTTTTTATGATACAAATTTATTTTCATGATATCTGTTTCGGAAAGTTGGTTATCTAACCAACTTTCCTGAAAGTAGATATTTCCTATTTTTATGATACAAATTTCTGTTCTATGATATTCTGTTTTCGGCAAATTTGGTTATTCAAACCAACTTCCTGAAAGTAGATATTTCCCATTTTATGATACAAATTTCGTTTTCTATGATAATCTATTTCGGCAAATTTGTTATCTAACCAACTTTCCCGAAAGTAGATATTTCCTATTTTTTTGATACAATTTCTGTTTTCTATGATAATTGTTTTCGGTGTTATATTCAACCAACTTTCCTGAAAGTAGATATTTCCATTTTTATGATACAAATTTCTCGTTTTCTATGATATCTGTTTTCGGCAATTTGTTATCTAACCAACTTTCCCGGAAAGTAGATATTTCCATTTTTATGATACAAATTTCTGTTTTATGATATCTATTTTCGGAAAGTTGGTTATCTAACCAACTTTCCTGAAAGTAGATATTTCCCATTTTTATGATACAATTTGTTTTATGATATCTGTTTTTGGCAAATTTGTTATCTAACCAACTTTTCCCGGAAAGTAGATATTTCCCATTTTTATGATACAAATTTCTCCTGTTTTTGATAATCTATTTTCGGCAAATTTGGTTATCTAACCAACTTTCCCGAAAGTAGATATTTCATTTTTATGATACAATTTCATTCCTTATGATAATCTACTTCGCAAAATTAGGTAATATTTCCCAATTAAAAATCTACTTCCCGAAAAGTCGATATTCTACTTTCCCGAAAGAATCTATTAATTTTCGAAAGTATGTAACCAACTTTCCCGGAAAGTAGATATTTCCCATTTTTATGATACAAATTTCTGTTTTATGATAATTACTTTCGGAAAGGTTATCTAACCAACTTTCCCGGAAAGTAGATATTTCATTTTTATGATACAAATTTCCTGTTTTCATGATATCTGTTTTCGGCAAATTTGGTTATCTAACCAACTTTCCGGAAAGTAGATATTTCCATTTTTTATGATACAAATTTCCTTGTTTTATGATATCTGTTTTTGCAAATTTGGTTATCTAACCAACTTTCCCGGAAAGTAGATATTTCCCATTTTTATGATACAAATTTCCGTTTTCTATGATAATCTGTTTTCGGCATATTTGGTTATCTAACCAACTTTCTCGGAAAGTAGATATTTCCCATTTTTTATGATACAAATTTCCCGTTTTCTATGATAATCTATTTTCGGCAAATTTAGTTATCTAACCAACTTTCCCGGAAAGTAGATATTTCCCATTTTTATGATACAAATTTCACGTTTTATGATAATCTCCTTCGCAAAATTAGGTAATATTTCCCCAAAATTCGAAAAATTCCATTTCGAAAAGTCGATAATCACTTTTCCGAAAAGTAGAAAATCTATCTACTTTTCGGGAAAGTATATAACCAACTTTCCCGGAAAGTAAGTATTTCCCATTTTTATGATACAAATTTCCCGTTTCTATGATAATCTGTTTTCGGCAAATTTGGTTATCTAACCAACTTTCCCGGAAAGTAGATATTTCCCATTTTTTATGATACAAATTTCTGTTTCTATGATAATCTGTTTTCGGCAAATCTGGTTATCTAACCAACTTTCCCGGAAAGTAGATATTTCCATTTTTATGATACAAATTTCCTGTTTTATGATAATCTATTTTCGGCAAATTTGGTTATCTAACCAACTTTCCGGAAAGTAGATATTTCCCATTTTTATGATACAAATTTCACGTTTTATGATAATCTACTTCGCAAAATTAGGTAATATTTCTAATCCGAAAAAATCTACTTCCCGAAAAGTCGATAATCTACTTTCCCGAAAAGTAGAATCTATCTACTTTTCGAAAGTATATAACCAACTTTCCGGAAAGTAAATATTTCCATTTTTATGATACAAATTTCGTTTCTATGATATTTCGGGAAAGTTGGTTATCTAACCAACTTTCCCGGAAAGTAGATATTTCCCATTTTTATGATACAAATTTCCTGTTTATGATAATCTGTTTCGGCAAATTTGGTTATCTAACCAACTTTCCCGGAAAGTAGATATTTCCCATTTTTATGATACAAATTTCCCGTTTTCTATGATATTTTCGAAAGTTGGTTATCTAACCAACTTTCCCGGAAAGTAGATATTTCCCATTTTTTATGATACAAATTTCGTTTTCTATGATAATCTGTTTTCGGCAAATTTGGTTATCTAACCAACTTTCCCGGAAAGTAGATATTTCCCATTTTTATGATACAAATTTCCTGTTTTATGATAATTCATTTCGGCAATTTGTTATCTAACCAACTTTCCCGGAAAGTAGATATTTCCATTTTTATGATACAATTTCACGTTTTCTATGATAATCTACTTCGCAAAATTAGGTAATATTTCCAAAATTGAAAAATCTACTTCCCGAAAAGTCGATATTCTACTTTCCCGAAAGTAGAAAATTATCTACTTTTCGAAAGTATAACCAACTTTCCCGGAAAGTAGATATTTCCCATTTTTTATGATACAAATTTCCTTTTCTATGATATTTGTTTTCGGGAAAGTTATCTAACCAACTTTCCCGAAAGTAGATATTTCATTTTTATGATACAAATTTCCTTTTCAATGATAATCTGTTTTCGGCAATTTGTTATCTAACCAACTTTCCCGGAAAGTAGATATTTCCATTTTTTATGATACAAATTTCCTGTTTTCTATGATAATTATTTTCGGGAAAGTTGGTTATCTAACCAACTTTCCCGGAAAGTAGATATTTCCCATTTTATGATACAAATTTCCGTTTTTATGATATCTACGGGAAAGTTATTATCTAACCAACTTTCCCGGAAAGTAGATATTTCCCATTTTTATGATACAAATTTCCTGTTTTATGAAAATATATTTTCGGGAAAGTTGGTTATCTAACCAACTTTCCCGGAAAGTAGATATTTCCCATTTTTATGATACAAATTTCCTGTTTTACGATATCTGTTTTCGGCAAATTTGGTTATCTAACCAACTTTCCCGGAAAGTAGATATTTCATTTTTTATGATACAAATTTCCGTTTTCTATGATAATCTGTTTTGCAAATTTGGTTATCTAACCAACTTCCCGGAAAGTAGATATTTCTATTTTTATGATACAAATTTCCTGTTTTCTATGATGATTTGATGAAAGTTGGTTATCTAACCAACTTTCCGGAAAGTAGATATTTCCATTTTTTATGATACAAATTTCCTGTTTTCATGATATCTGTTTTCGGCAAATTTGGTTATCTAACCAACTTTCCCGGAAAGTAGATATTTCCCATTTTTATGATACAAATTTCCTGTTTCTATGATATCTATTTTCGAAAGTTTGGTTATCTAACCAACTTTCCCGGAAAGTAGATATTTCCCATTTTTATGATACAAATTTCTGTTTTCTATGATATCATTTTCGAAAGTTGGTCTAACCAACTTTCCCGAAAGTAGATATTTCCCATTTTTATGATACAAATTTTCCCGTTTTATGATATTTTCGAAAGTTGGTTATCTAACCAACTTTCCCGGAAAGTAGATATTTCCCATTTTTAATTATACAAATTTCCTGTTTCTATGATAATTGTTTTCGGCAAATTTGGTTATCTAACCAACTTTTCCGGAAAGTAGATATTTCCCATTTTTATGATACAAATTTCCGTTTACTATGATATTTATTTTCGGGAAAGTTTATCTAACCAACTTTCCCGGAAAGTAGATATTTCCCATTTTTATGATACAAATTTCCGTTTTCTATGATATCTGTTTTCGGCAAATTTGGTTATCTAACCAACTTTCCCGGAAAGTAGATATTTCCATTTCTATGATACAAATTTCCTGTTTCTATGATAATCTATTTTGGCAAATTTGGTTATCTCAACCAACTTTCCCGGAAAGTAGATATTTCCCATTTTTATGATACAAATTTCACGTTTCTATGATAATCTACTGCAAAATTAGGTAATATTTCAATGAAAATTCACTTCCCCGAAAAGTCGATAATCTACTTTCCCGAAAAGTAGAAAATCTATCTACTTTTCGAAAGTATGACCAACTTTCCCGGAAAGTAGATATTTCCCATTTTTTATGATACAAATTTCCTGTTTCTATGAAAATTCATTTTCGCAAATTTGGTTATCTAACCAACTTTTCCCGGAAAGTAGATATTTCCCATTTTTATGATACAAATTTCCTGTTTCTATGATACTAGTTTTCGAAAGTTGGTTATCTAACCAACTTTCCCGAAAGTAGACATTTCCCATTTTTATGATACAAATTTCCGTTTTCTATGATAATCTGTTTTCGGCAAATTTGGTTATCTAACCAACTTTCCCGAAAGTAGATATTTCTATTTTTTATACAAATTTCCTGTTTATGATATTTTCGAAAGTTGGTTATCTAACCAACCTTTCCGGAAAGTAGATATTTCCATTTTTATGATACAAATTTCGCTTTCTATGATAATCTGTTTTCGGCATATTTGGTTATCTAACCAACTTTCTCGGAAAGTATATTTCCATTTTTTATGATACAAATTCTGTTTTCTATGATAATCTTTCGGCAAATTTAGTTATCTAACCAACTTTCCCGGAAAGTAGATATTTCCATTTTTATGATACAAATTTCACGTTTTCGATAACTTCCTTTCGCAAATTAGGTAATATTTCCCAAAATTCGAAATCTATTTCGAAAAGTCGATAATCACTTTTCCCGAAAAGTAGAAAATCTTCTACTTTTCGGAAAGTATATAACTTCCGGAAAGTAATATCACTATGATACAATTTCCTGTTTCTATGATATCTGTTGGCAAATTTGGTTATCTAACCAACTTTCCCGGAAAGTAGATATTTCCCATTTTTTATGATACAAATTTCCGTTTTCTATGATATCTGTTTTCGGCAAATTTGGTTATCTAACCAACTTTCCCGGAAAGTAGATATTTCTATTTTTTATGATACAAATTTCCTGTTTTACGATAACTATTTTCGGCAAATTTGGTTATCTAACCAACTTTCCGGAAAGTAGATATTTCCATTTTTATGATACAAATTTCACGTTTTCTATGATAATCTACTTCTGCAAAATTAGGTAATATTTCCCAAAATTCGAAAATCTACTTCCCGAAAAGTCGATATTCTACTTTCCCGAAAAAGTAACTATCTACTTTTTCGGGAAAGTATGTAACCAACTTTCCCGAAAGTAGATATTTCCCATTTTTTATGATACAAATTTCCTGTTTTACGATATCTATTTCGAAAGTTGGTTATCTAACCAACTTTAGTAGATATTTCCCATTTATGATACAAATTTCCCGTTTTCAATGATAATCTGTTTTCGGCAAATTTGTTATCTAACCAACTTCCTGGAAAGTAGATATTTCCCATTTTTTATGATACAAATTTCCTGTTTTATGATAATGAAAGTTGGTTATCTAACCAACTTTCCCGAAAGTAGATATTTCCATTTTTATGATACAAATCGTTTTCTATGATATCTATTTTCGAAAGTTGGTTATCTAACCAACTTTCCCGGAAAGTAGATATTTCCCATTTTTTAGATAATAAATTTCCTGTTTTTCTATAAATCTATTTTCGAAAGGTTATCTAACCAACTTCCGGAAAGTAGATATTTCCCATTTTTTATGATACAAATTTCTGTTTTATGATATCTGTTTTCGGCAAATTTGGTTATCTAACCAACTTTCCCGGAAAGTAGATATTTCCCATTTTATGATACAAATTTCCTGTTTTCTATGATAATCTGTTTTAAATTTTTATCTAACCAACTTTCCCGGAAAGTAGATATTTCCCATTTTTTATGATACAAATTTCCTGTTTTATATGATATCCATTTTCGGAAAGTTGGTTATCTAAATCCAACTTTCCCGGAAAGTAGATATTTCCCATTTTTATGATACAAATTTCCTGTTTTCAATGATAATCTGTTTTCGGCAAATTTGGTTATCTAACCAACTTTCCTAGAAAGTAGATATTTCCATTTTTATGATACAAATTTCTGTTTTTTATGATATCTATTTCGGGAAAGTTTGTTATCTAACCAACTTTCCCGGAAAGTAGATATTTCCCAATTTTTATGATACAAATGTTTTCATGATATCTATTTTCGAAAGTTGTTATCTAACCAATCTCTTTCCGGAAAGTAGATATTTCCCATTTTTATGATACAAATTTTCCGTTTTATGATAATGATTCTTTTCGAAAGTTGGTTATCTAACCAACTTTCCCGAAAGTAGATATTTCCCATTTTTATTATACAAATTTCTGTTTTCTATGATATCTGTTTTCGGCAAATTTGGTTATCTAACTAACTCTTCCGGAAAGTAGATATTTCCATTTTTTATGATACAAATTTCCTGTTTACTATGATATCTATTTTCGGGAAAGTTGGTTATTCAACCAACTTTCCCGGAAAGTAGATATTTCCCATTTTTATGATACAAATTTCCCGTTTTCTATGATAATTGTTTTCGGCAAATTTGGTTATCTAACCAACTTTCCCGGAAAGTAGATATTTCCCATTTCTTATGATACAAATTTCCGTTTTATGATAATCTATTTTCGGCAAATTTGGTTATCTAACCAACTTTCCCGGAAAGTAGATATTTCCCATTTTTATGATACAAATTTCACGTTTCTATGATAATCTACTTCGCAAAATTAGGTAATATTTGTAATGAAAATTCACTTCCCGAAAAGTCGATATCTACTTTCCCAAAAAGTAGAAAATCTATCTACTTTTCGGGAAAGTATATGACCAACTTTCCGGAAAGTAGATATTTCCCATTTTTATGATACAAATTTCCGTTTTCTATGAATTTTTTTCGAAAGTTGGTTATCTAACCAACTTTCCGGAAAGTAGATATTTCCCATTTTTATGATAAATTTCCTGTTTTATGATATCTGTTTTCGGCAATTTATTATCTAACCAACTTTCCCGGAAAGTAGATATTTCCCATTTTTATGATACAAATTTCCGTTTTCTATGATAATTATTTTCGGCAAATTTGGTTATCTAACCAACTTTCCCGGAAAGTAGATATTTCCATTTTTATGATACAAATTTCACGTTTTCTATGATAATCTACTTCCAAAATTAGGTAATATTTCGTCCTCGAAAATTACTTCCGAAAGTCGAAATCTCTTCCGAAAAGTAGAAAACTATCTACTTTCGAAAGTATATAACCAATTCTCCCGGAAAGTAGATATTTCCCATTTTTATGATACAAATTTCCGTTTTCTATGATAATTTGTTTTCGGAAAGTTGTTATCTAACCAACTTTCCCGGAAAGTAGATATTTCCATTTTTTATGATACAATTTCTCAATGATAATTATTTTCGGAGTTGTTATCTAACAACTTTCCTGAAAGTAGATATTCCATTTTTATGATACAAATTTCCGTTTTCTATGATAATCTGTTTTCGGCAAATTTGGTTGTTCAACCAACTTTCCCGGAAAGTAGATATTTCCTATTTTTATGATAAATTTCCTGTTTCTAGATAATCTATTTTCGGCAAATTTGTTATCTAACCAACTTTTCCCGGAAAGTAGATATTTCCATATTTTTTATGATACAAATTTCACGTTTCTATGATAATCTACTTTCGCAAAATTAGGTAATATTTCCAAAATTCGAAAAATCTACTTCCCAAAAAGTCGATAATCAACTTTGAAAAGTTGAAAATCATCTACTTTTCTGAAAGTATATAACCAACTTTCCTGAAAGTAGTATTTCCATTTTTATGATACAAATTTCCTTTTCTATGATATCTAATTGAAAGTTGTTATCTAACCAACTTTCCTGAAAGTAGATATTTCCATTTTTTTGGATACAAATTTCCTGTTTTCATGATATCTGTTTTCGGCAAATTTGTTATCTAACCAACTTTCCCGAAAGTAGATATTTCATTTTTATGATACAAATTGTTTTCTATGATAATTATTGGAAAGTTGATATCCAACCAACTTTCCCGGAAAGATATATTTTTTATGATACAAATTTCCTGTTTTCTATGATAATCTGTTTTCGGCAAATTTGTTATTCAACCAACTTTCCCGGAAAGTAGATATTTCCATTTTTATGATACAAATTTCCTGTTTTCTATGATAATCTATTTTCGCAAATTTGTTATCTAACCAACTTTCTGAAAGTAGATATTTCCATTTTTATGATACAAATTTCACGTTTATGATAATCTATTCTGCAAAATTAGGTAATATTTCAATCTAATTCCCCTGAAAAGTCGATATCACTTTCCCGAAAAGTAGAAAATCTATTCACTTTTCGGGAAAGATATAACCAACTTTTCCCGGAAAGTAGATATTTCATTTTTAAGATACAAATTTCCGTTTCTAGATATTATAATTTGTTGGTTATCAACCAACTTTCCTGGAAAGTAGATATTTCCCATTTTGTATGATACAAATTTCCTGTTTTCATGATAATCTATTTTCGGTGTTGGTTATCTAACCAACTTTCCGGAAAGTGAGATATTTCCATTTTTTATGATACAAATTTCCTGTTTTATGATAATCTGTTTTCGGCAAATTTGGTTATTCAACCAACTTTCCCGAAAGTAGATATTTCATTTTTTTATGACAAATTTCCTGTTTTCTATGATATCTATTTTCGGAAAGTTATTATCTAACCAACTTTCCTGAAAGTAGATATTTCCATTTTTATGATACAAATTTCCTCTGTTTTCTATGATAATCTGTTTTCGAAATTAATATTTAACCAACTTTCCCGGAAAGTAGATATTTCCCATTTTTATGATACAAATTTCCTGTTATGATATCTGTTTTCGGCAAATTTGGTTATCTAACCAACTTTCCTGGAAAAAGTAGATATTTCATTTTTATGATACAAATTTCCTGTTTCTATGATATCTATTTTCGGAGTTGGTTATTCAACCACTTTCCCGAAGTAGATATTTCATTTTATGATACAAATTTCCTGTTTTCTATGATATCTGTTTCGGCAATCTTGGTTATTTAACCAACTTTCCTGAAAGTAGATATTTCCTATTTTTATGATACAAATTTCCTGTTTTCATGATAATCTGTTTTCGCAAATTGGTTATTTAACCAACTTTCCCGGAAAGTAGATATTTCTATTTTTATGATACAAATTTCGTTTTATGATATCTATTTTCGGTGTTGTTATCTAACCAACTTTCCTGAAAGTAGATATTTCCATTTTTATGATACAAATTTCTGTTTCTATGATAATTTCGTTTTTGCAAATTTGTTATCTAACCAACTTTCCGGAAAGTAGATATTTCCATTTTATGATAAATTTCCTGTTTTTATGATATCGATTTTCGAAATTGATTATCTAACCAACTTTCCCGGAAAGTAGATATTTCATTTTTATGATACAAATTTCCTGTTTTTATGATATTCTTTTGCAAATTTGTTATCCAACCAACTTTCCGGAAAGTAGATATTTCATTTCTATGATACAAATTCTGTTTTTCTATGATATCTATTTTCGCAATTATATTATTCTAACCAACTTTCCTGGAAAGTAGATATTTCCATTTTTTATGATACAAATTTCACGTTTAAGATAATCTACTTCGCAAAATTAGTAATATTTCAAAATCAAAATTATTCTGAAAGTCGATATACTTTTCCAAAAGTAGAAAATTACATTTCGAAAGTATATAAACCAACTTTCCCGGAAAGTAGATATTTCATTTTTATGATACAAATTTCTGTTTTCTAAGTAATCTATTTGAGTTGTTATCTAACCAACTTCCCGGAAAGTAGATATTTCATTTTTTATGATACAAATTTCCTGTTTTTCATGATAATCTGTTTTGGCAAATTTGTTATCTAACCAACTTTCCTGAAAGTAGATATTTCCATTTTTTATGATACAAATTTCACAGTTTTCATGATAATCTACTTCGCAAAATTAGGTAATATTTCCAAATCTACTTCCCCGAAAGTCGATAATTCATTCCCGAAAAGTAGAAAATATCACTTTTCGGAAAGTATATAACCAACTTTCCTGAAAGTAGATATTTCCCATTTTTTATGATACAAATTTCCTGTTTTATGATATTTGCTTTCGAAATTTTATCTAACCAACTTTCCCGGAAAGCAGATATTTCATTTTTATGATACAAATTTCCCGTTTCTATGATATCTGTTTTCGGCAAATTTGTTATCTAACCAACTTTCCCGAAAGTAGATATTTCCCATTTTTTGATACAAATTTCCTGTTTCTATGATATCTATTTTCGGCAATTTTATATTCAACCAACTTTCCCGGAAAGTAGATATTTCCCATTTTTATGATACAAATTTCACGTTTCTATGATAATCTACTTCGCAAAATTAGGTAATATTTCTGTATTCAAAAACTACTTCCCCAGAAAGTCGATAATTCTATTTTCCGAAAGTAGAAAATCTATCTACTTTTCGAAAAGTATATAACCAACTTTCCTGAAAGTAGATATTTCCCATTTTTATGATACAAATTTCCCGTTTTCTATGATATATATTTTCGGTGTTGTTATCTAACCAACTTTCCGGAAAGAGATATTTCTATTTTATATACAAATTTCCTGTTCTATGATATCTGTTTCGGCAAATTTGGTTATTCAACCAACTTTCGGAAAGTACATATTTCCCATTTTTATGATACAAATTTCACGTTTATGATAATCTACTTCGCAAAATTAGGTAATATTTCTCTCGGTACTTCCTCGAAAGTCGATATCTACTTTCCGAAAAGTAGAAAATCTATATCTACTTTTCGAAAGTATATAACCAACTTTCCTGAAAGTAGATATTTCCCATTTTTTATGATACAAATTTCCGTTTTCTATGATATTCGTTTTCGGCAAATTTGTTGTCTAACCAACTTTCCCGAAAGTAGATATTTCATTTTTATGATACAAATTTCCTGTTTCTATGATAATCTATTTTGCAATTGGTTATCTAACCAACTTTCCCGGAAAGTAGATATTTATTTTTATGATACAAATTTCACGTTTCTATGATAATCTACTTCAAATTAGGTAATATTTCCAAAATCGAAAAAATCTACTTCCCGAAAGTCGATAATCTACTTCCCAAAAGTAGAAAAATCTATCCACTTTTCGAAAGTATATAACCAACTTTCCCGGAAAGTAGATATTTCCCATTTTTATGATACAAATTTCCTGTTTCTATGATAATTGATGGTGTTGGTTATCTAACCAACTTTCCCGGAAAGTAGATATTTCCCATTTTATGATACAAATTTCTGCTTTCTATGATAATCTGTTTTCGGCAATTTGGTTATTCAACCAACTTTCCTGAAAGTAGATATTTCCCATTTTTTATGATACAAATTTCCCGTTTTCTATGATAATCTATTTTCGCAAAATTAGAAATATTTCTCTAACGAAACTATTTCCTGAAAGTCGATAATTTACCTTTCACGAAAAGTAGGAATCTATCTACTTTTCGGCAAAGTATATAACCAACTTTCCCGGAAAGTAGATATTTCCATTTTTATGATACAAATTTCCCTTCTATGATAATTATTTTCAGGTAAATGGTTATCTAACCAACTTTCCCGGAAAGTAGATATTTCCATTTTTATGATACAAATTTCCTGCTTTCTGATATCTATTTTCGGCAAATTTCGTTATTCAACCAACTTTCCTGAAAGTAGATATTTCCCATTTTTATGATACAAATTTCCGCTTTCTATGATAATCTGTTTTCGCAATGGTTATCTAACCAACTTCCCGGAAAGTAGATATTTCCCATTTTTATGATAAATTTCTGTTTCTATGATAATCTGTTTTGAAATTTGATATTAAACCAACTTTCCGCAGATATTTCCATTTTTTATGATACAAATTTCCGTTTTATGATATCTGTTTTCGCAAATTTGGTTATCTAACCAACTTTCCCGGAAAGTAGATATTTCCATTTTTATGATACAAATTTCCTGTTTTCTATGATAATATTTCTCGCAAAGTTGGTTATCTAACCAACTTTCCCGGAAAGTAGATATTTCATTTTTTATGATACAAATTTCCTGTTTTATGATAATTCGTTTTCGGCAAATTTGCTATTCAACCATTTTCCTGAAAGTAGATATTTCCCATTTTTATGATACAAATTTCCTGTTTTCTATGATATCTATTTTCGAAAGTTGGTTATCTAACCAATCTTTCCTGGTGAAGATATTTCCCATTTTTATGATACAAATTTCCTTTTCTATGATAATTGTTTTCGGCAAATT
>NW_024752713.1:0-20358 GCF_018991925.1 Homarus americanus
GACCATAGAAATGGTGGCTATCTCTACCAAAGTGACATAATCAAGTGTTAGGTGTGACAATTCTTGCTCCCAGTGGATTATTCTCATGTGTGGATTATCGTCCACATGGTGGGTGCCCGACACAACCACACGCGCGCGTATGCCCTTACTACACGGACACCACAGGCCAGGCCGTCACCTCTGTGCCTCATACGCATAAGATCTAGTTTCTTCGTCCGTATGGGCCCAATAGCAGAGGTCGGAGGCGGAAATATCTGTCGCCCAAGGTGCTGGTCACTATGCCTGGCAACAGTCTTTGCTGCGTCTGTGCTAGCCCGAACCAAAACTGCACAAACTGTCGTTGTGCGAGAAACAATCGATCATGTGTGGATTGCAGGAAGCTAGACCAGTGTCGGAACCCACGTGGCAGGGAGCCGACACAGGCGGCCACAGTGGATATCGCCGGGACCCAACCACCCGATGATATCCGAAATGATAGCAGTGAGTCTACTCAACTCGAAAATGTAGTACTAATAAATGCTGCTCCCTCAGTAGCAGGTGTCCAGGAGGAGAATGAGAGACAGCCGCCTCAGTGGAAAGGCATGTCGATGGAAAATGCAGGCGTATGGGTCAAAGAAACCTACTCAGAAATTGTCAAGTGGTCGCCCGCTAACTTATTTGAACCACCCAAGTGTGCGGCCACCAAAGAAATGATTCGGGAGATGACTTGCTTCATGACTGTTTACACTCAGGACCGCTTCCTCGCCCCCCTAGCTCTTCAAATACTGGCAATAATACCACATCTATTTTGCCAGAGGACACACACAAAGGCTAAGCACAAAGAAAATGTGGCAGCAATGAAGAGAAGATCGACAATGTGGCGGACTGGGGCCCTAGATGATCTCCTATGTGAAGCAAGAACACTGCAGGAGAGACTAAAATCTACGGGTGACGGAAAGCAAAACACCGATGACGTGGCAAGAAAATTTGGAAACAAAATGCGTGTGGGAAAAGTGTCTCTCGCGGTAAGATCTCTCACTCAGGAATCTTCCGGTGGGGTGATGCCAATAAACAGAGCGACATTAGATCTATTGAAAGAGAAACATCCCCCTGCAAGTGAAGTTGAAGGCATCAGGCTCCATGGTGACTATATCCCACCAAATGCTGTCCTGTTCGAGAAAATAACAGGAGAGATGGTGTGGAAAAAGGCACTGAAGACTCGTGGAGGAGCCGGCCCTTCAGGTCTGGATGCAAACGGTTGGAGAGTCATCCTCAGCACAAACAAGTTTGGCCCTGTAGCAAGCGATCTCTGCACTGCCATTGCCGCCCTTGCAAGAAAGCTTGCATCCTCTTGCTGCCATCACCTCCAGGCCCTGACGGCCTGCCGCCTTATTCCTCTGGAAAAGAAACCAGGATGTAGACCTATAGGGTGTGGGGGAAGTGCTGAGGCGGATTATCGGAAAGTGCATAATGGAGGTGGTAAAGGACGATGTCAGGGCAGCAGCAGGAACCTACAAGTGTGTGCTGGCCACCAGGCTGGTGGGGAGGCGGCCATTCACGCCATGAGATTGATATTTGAGCAGCGTGATTGTGAGGCCGTTCTCCTGGTGGATGCTTCAAACGCATTCAACATACTTAACCGCAAGGCTGCACTGCACAACATCAAGATCAAGTGTCCTAGCTTTGCGATGTATGTTGAAAATTCGTATAGGAATCCATCAGACCTCTACATAGTAAACAATAAGGCTCTACGAGGTGATACCATCCTTCAGTCGACTGAGGGAACAACACAGGGGGACCCCGTTGCAATGGCAATGTATGCAATAGGCCTATCAGTGCTCCAACAAGAAATAAAGTTTGAAACAACTGGGGTCAAACAAGTGGCATATGCTGATGACCTCACAGGAGCAGGAAAAGTGGAGGACATCAAAAAGTGGTGGGACCTGGTAACATCGCGAGGTCCACAAATAGGGTACCACCCAAACTCCAGCAAATCCTTCCTCATCGTGAAGCCAGATCATTATGATCGGGCTTTGGAGGCTTTCGGCGAAAGTGAGGTCAAAATAACCAAGGACGGCCAAAGACATCTAGGCGCAGTAATTGGCACTACGGACTTCAAGACCCAGTACGTATCGGGAAAGGTGAATGAGTGGGTTAGCGAAATCCAAGCTCTATAGGAGATCGCTAACACAGAGCCACATGCGGCCTTTGCAGCATTCACCCATGGAGTCAAGCATCGTTGGAACTACCTGATGCGTACCATCCCTGAGATCGGACCCCTCCTCCACCCTTTGGAAGAAGCAATCAGGGTCAAGTTCATTCCCAGACTAGTGAAACACCCTGACTTCACCCAAGCAGAAAGAACACTTCTTGCACTTCCACCAAGACTGGGAGGGATGGGACTAACTAATACAGAGGAGATTGCTGACTCTGAACATCAAAATTCACTTAAGCTCACGGCAGCCCTCACTGACCACATAATAGCCCAGAATGCAACAGGGGAAGTGGACACCAGCGAAGTTAATAAGATCCGTAGGTCCATTACAACAGATCGGCAGCACTGACAAAATGACATGTTGCAGCAACTATTGCTGCATGTTCCAGAAAATTTGACAAAAAAAGTAGCTATAGCGCAGGAGGTGGGCGCCTCGAACTGGTTAACTACGTTACCGATAAGGGCAAATGGTTTCAGCCTCAACAAACAAGAATTTACAGATGCCATTGCTCTAAGGTACGGTTGGCCAGTAGATGGTTTGCCCTCCCAATGCGTGTGTGGCTCTCCCTATGATGGCGATCACGCCATGGTCTGCAAGAAGGGGGGCTTCATATGCATGAGGCATGACGAGGTAAGGGATCTCACAGCAAATATGTTGAAGGAAATCTGCCGGGACGTCATGGTAGAACCAACCCTCCTTCCACTGGATGGTGAGATCTTCCAACACAGGACTTCAAACACATCTAACGAAGCCCGTGTGGACGTCAGTGCTCGAGGATTCTGGACGCGGGAACAGCGAGCTTTCTTCGACATCAGGATTTTTGATCCCATGGCCACTTGTCACCGTAACCTAGCTCTCGATGCTGCACATAGGAGGAACGAGAACGACAAGAGAAGGGCATATGGGGAGAGAATTCAAAATGTCGATCAAGGCAACTTCACTCCGCTAGTGTTCACAACCTCTGGTGGGATGGGCCCAAGCGCAAGATGTTTCTATGCCAGACTCGCGGAGCTGATCTCCGAACAGAAGCAGCAGCCCAGAAGTTATGTCACAGCCTGGATGAGATGTCGACTGTCCTTCTCTCTCCTTCGGTCGGCTTTGCTCTGCCTCAGGGGAACGAGAGCTTCTGCCCCTACTCCGTCAACTGCTGCAGATATCGACTATGAGGCTACAGTCACCGAATGCCGCATCGATCTGCGGCTCAACTAATTTAACACAGATAGGATAGTTGCTTATGTATTAGGATATTTAATATTAAGGTAAATAAATGGTGGCGAAGGTGTGGCTATTGGGGGAGGCTGGAGGCCACGTAGTAGTAGTAGTAGTAGTAGTAGTAGTAGTAGTAGTAGTAGTAGTAGTAGTAGGGGAAGTGGACACCAGCGAAGTTAATAAGATCCGTAGGTCCATTACAACAGATCGGCAGAACTGCCAAAATGACATGTTGCAGCAACTATTGCTGCTGGTTCCAGAAAATTTGACAAAAAAAGTAGCTATAGCGCAGGAGGTGGGCGCCTCGAACTGGCTAACTACGTTACCGATAAGGGCAAATGGTTTCAGCCTTAACAAACAAGAATTTACAGATGCCATTGCTCTAAGGTACGGTTGGCCAGTAGAAGGTTTGCCCTCCCAATGCGTGTGTGGCTATTCCTATGATGGCGATCACGCCATGGTTTGCAAGAAGGGGGGCTTCATATGCATGAGGCATGACGAGGTAAGGGATCTCACAGCAAACATGTTGAAGGAAATCTGTCGGGACGTCATGGTAGAACCGACCCTCCTTCCACTGGATGGCGAGATCTTCCAACACAGGACTTCAAACACATCTAACGAAGCCCGTGTGGACGTCAGTGCTCGAGGGTTCTGGACGCGGGGACAGCGAGCTTTCTTCGACATCAGGATTTTTGATCCCATGGCCGTTTGTCACCGTAACCTAGCTCTCGATGCTGCGCATAGGAGGAACGAGAACGACAAGAGAAGGGCATATGGGGAGAGAATTCAAAATGTCGATCAAGGCAGCTTCACTCCTCTAGTGTTCACAACCTCTGGTGGGATGGGCCCAAGTGCAAGATGTTTCTACGCCAGACTCGCGGAGCTGATCTCCGAACAGAAGCAGCAGCCCAGAAGTTATGTCACAGCCTGGATGAGATGTCGACTGTCCTTCTCTCTCCTTCGGTCGGCTTTGCTCTGCCTCAGGGGAACGAGAGCTTCTGCCCCTACTCCGACAACTGCTGCAGATATCGACTATGAGGCTACAGTCACTGAATGCCGCATGGATCTGCGGCTCAACTAATTTAACACAGATAGGATAGTTTCTTATGTATTAGGATATTTAATATTAAGGTAAATAAATGGTGGCGAAGGTGTGGCTATTGGGGGAGGCTGGAGGCCACGTTAAAAAAAAAAAGTAGTAGTAGTAGTAGTAGTAGTAGTAGTAGTAGTAGTAAGGGATCTCACAGCAAAATATGTTGAAGGAAATCTGCCGGGACGTCATGGTAGAACCGACCCTCCTTCCACTGGATGGAGAGATCTTCCAACCAGGACTTCAAACACATCTAACGAAGCCCGTGTGGACGTCAGTGCTCGAGGATTCTGGACGCGGGGACAGCGAGCTTTCTTCGACATCAGGATTTTTGATCCCATGGCCGTTTGTCACCGTAACCTAGCTCTCGATGCTGCGCATAGGAGGAACGAGAACGACAAGAGAAGGGCATATGGGGAGAGAATTCAAAATGTTGATCAAGGCAGCTTCACTCCTCTAGTGTTCACAACCTCTGGTGGGATGGGCCCAAGTGCAAGATGTTTCTACGCCAGACTCGCGGAGCTGATCTCCGAACAGAAGCAGCAGCCCAGAAGTTATGTCACAGCCTGGATGAGATGTCGACTGTCCTTCTCTCTCCTTCGGTCGGCTTTGCTCTGCCTCAGGGGAACGAGAGCTTCTGCCTGTCGCGATCCCACTACCCTTTATACTTGGGGAGTGAATCCTACCCCAAGTTATTAACAAATAAAGGTACAAATAGGGAACACGGCAATAATTATCTCCACCAAATACCTACTCAACTAAATGTACTTGAAAAAGTAAGAACAGTTGAAATAAGTGAATTACAAAAGGGAAGATAATTAATTAATTCAATTTATGTTTTAAAGGGAGTAATGCTTAGCAAACATGAATTTAAGTGAATAAGTAATTGTATAATAAAATAAGAGTGATGCCGGAAGGGCGAAACTATACTGTAAGGAGTTAGACCAAACAAATATTACTTAACATTACTATATTACACAAGACATACGAAATATAAATATACAACAATCAATACAAAATGATTATCCCTACCAAACAGGAGATACCTTACCACCAGGATCCCTTCCTAGGCCTAACTAAACGTGTCACTAATACCTGATACCCCTAGGGCATTGCAGAAGACTTGATAAAGGCACTAGACAAAGGTCAAGGCTGGAGAACGAATAGACACGTCTAACCTATGCCACGGATTTTTCGCTACTGAGGAGCGTGGGCACGCCGAGCAGCGCGTCTCACGTGATCCAGACATTTGCTAGATATTTTATATAATTAATTAACATTACTCTTGAGTTGACTTAACAGAGTAAGACAATGATGCATATAAATTACATACATAAATATACAATCAACCTAAGTAACTAAGAACAATAATAATATAATAAGTACAATTAACAAATTATTAGTAGCTTGTGTGAAATGGAAGCGTGAACAGATGCAGCGAGTTGCCGAGCGCTCAGGCACGTGACACCTCCCCCCAAAAAAGTGAGCTTCCAACTAACTGGAAGCGAAAATGGATATACAGCTACACAGTGAAAGTAATAACTAACACAATTGGTTTAAATCAATATGAAGCAAAATAATTCATAATATAAACACAAGGTACTCAATGACAATAAAACAAAAAATAATTTGCATATAGACATAGTTACTAAATAATCAGACTTGAGAAAGTGCATCAGCCAACACGTTCTCTTTTCCGCGGATATGGGAAATGTTCAAGTTATAGGGCTGAAGTGATAGAGCCCACCTCAAAAGTCTTTGGTTGGTATGTTTCATCTTGTCAACAAAAGTAAGTGGGTTATGATCAGTGAACACTTGAATGGGATAAGCAGTGCTGCCAATATATACCTTGAAGTTTTCTAGTGCCATGATCAGTGATAATGCCTCCTTTTCAATGGTGGCATAGTTTCTTTGATATTTATTAAATTTTCTAGAAAAATAGCACAGCGGATGAAGCACGTGATCACTCTCACCCTCTTGCAGAAGCACAGCACCGGCGCCAATTTCACTGGCGTCGACATGGAGAGTGAACTGTTTCTGGAGGTCAGGTGCAAGTAGTACAGGAGCATTTGCCAGCAGGGATTTAAGATTCTCAAAAGATTCCTGGCAAGCCGTAGTCCACTTGAAGGTTTTCTTGCCACTCAGCAGGTCAGTCATGGGAGAGGCAACTGAGGAGAAGTTTGGACAAAAACGGCGGTAGTACCCCGCCATACCCAGCAACCTCATCACACTCTTCTTATCGCCTGGCACTGGATACTGTTGAATTGCCTCAATTTTGGCTGCTATAGGCTGGACTTCCCCTTGTCCGACCACATGCCCCAAGAAAGTGACGTGGGCATGGCCGAACTCACTTTTGACGAGGTTCACCGTCAGCTTGCTTGCAGCCAGTACGGAGAAGAGGGCTTGTAGACGACTCATGTGATCTTCCCAGGAACTGCTGAAGACGATAAGGTCGTCTAGGTAACAGCGGACACCTTCCAGACCAGACGTGATGAAATTCATGAGGCGTTGAAAGGTTGCAGGGGCGTTCCGCATACCAAACGGAAGGACTGTGAATTGGTACAACCCCTCAGGAGTGACAAAAGCAGAGATGGCCCTGGAGCGTTCAGTCAGTCTTATCTGGTAGTAGCCCTGGAGGAGATCCAATTTGGTCACGTACCTTGCCTGTCCAAGATCGTCGATCACATCGTCGATGCGTGGCAAGGGATAACCATCGGGTTCAGTGACGGCATTTACCTTGCGGTAATCCACACACAGCCGCATTGACCCATTCGGCTTTGGAACTAGAACAACAGGGGATGCCCATGGACTGATGCTGGGTTCGACGAGGCCTAGCTCTTGAAGACGCTGTACCTCGGCTCGCACACACTCCCGCTTGAAGGCATTAAGACGGTAGGGACGCTGTCGGATTGGCTTGGCTCCCCTGGTCTCAACGTCATGCTCCAGCACTGAACAAGAGAGTGGGTAATCACCAACTATAATAAGATACTCCTGTAATAGAGACTTTATATTATTGGCTTGGTCACTAGAGAGATGACACAACTTAGCACTGGGGTCCTTCAAGATAGTAGAGTTTTCAACTTTTACACTAGACCCATTCATTATTTCAGAAAAACACTGATCTTTATCATCCTTACACTCTGGCACAATGATACAATTTGGCAAGGATTGATCAACACAAGCAACTGCTTTTCCCAGGGTTTCGTTACGAACGTGATATGACTTTAAAAGATTGACATGGATAAGGCGTTTTTTCTTACGCCGTTCAGGGGTGCTAATCACATAATTCACGGACCCCTGTTTTTCTAGTACTTCATATGGACCACTGTATTTGGATTTAAAAGGGTGATCATGTAAGGGCAGGAAGGCCAACACCTGCTCCCCAACTTGGAATTCTCTAGGTTTTGCCTGATGGGCCTTATCAAAATGCAGTTTCATTTTCACCTGAGCACACCTTAAGTTGGACTGGGCAAGTTCTACAGCCAGACGCAACTTCTCCTTGAATTGGACCACATATGAAGCTAAGGGCGTCGCGCTCTGATCACTCAACCAACACTCTTTTAACACCTTAAGAGGCCCTCGCGCCTCATGTCCATAGACGAGCTGGAAGGGCGAGAATCCTAGCGACTCTTGTTTACTGTCCCGAACAGCAAACAAAAGCAGGTCAACTCCCTCGTCCCAATCCTTCCCAGTCTCCAGACAGAAGGTGCGCAGCATGAGTTTTAGTGTCTGGTGAAATCTCTCTACCACCCCCTGTGACTGAGGGTGATAGGCCGAAGACTTCAACTGCCGGACTCCCAGGGTTTGCATTACCTGATTAAACAACCGGGAAGTAAAATTGGAACCCTGATCTGACTGCACCACTGTAGGAAGGCCTACTTGAGTGAAGAAGTGGGTTAAGGCTTTGATAACATTCTTCGCTGTGATGCGGCGCAAGGGAATGGCTTCAGGATAACGGGTTGCACAATCAATAATGGTTAGCAAGAACTGATGACCACGAGGGGTCTTAGGTAAGGGACCGACACAATCTATGACCACCTTACTAAAGGGCTCTTCAATGACTGGGATAGGCTGCAGAGGGAATGGTTTAACACTGGGGTTCGGTTTCCCCGCTACCTGACAATCATGGCAAGTGCGACAGTAAGAGCTGACGTCTTTCTTCATCCTAGGCCAAAAGAACTGGGATAAAATTTTTGCATAAGTCTTCCTAACTCCTAAATGACCACCCACCCCATCATGAGCGATACTAAGTATGTCCTGCCGCAAAGGTTTGGGAATAACAACTTGATGATGAACTAACCAAGGGTGATTGGCAGGAGAATTGGAGGGACGGAACTTCCGCATTAATACACCAGACCTAGTGTAGTAGCAATTTGATTCTTGCTCAGCTTCTGTCTCAGTGACTGACCTATTGAGAAAACCTACCAGCTCAGGATCCCCTGCTTGTAGCTCAATAAACTTATTTCTAGTGATGGGAGAGGAACCAAAACTAGTGACATCTGGGTTCCTATCTCCATCAGAACTACTCTGGAGGTTACCTGGTGGTGGGGAATCCTCAAAGAATTCACTGAGACCAAGATCAGTATGGTCCGGCTGAACAAGATTATCCTCGGACTTCTCACAGTCCTGGAGGGAAA
Source organism: Homarus americanus (assembly GCF_018991925.1). Lineage (NCBI taxonomy): Eukaryota > Metazoa > Arthropoda > Malacostraca > Decapoda > Nephropidae > Homarus > Homarus americanus. The sequence continues at coordinate 9,132 of NW_024752713.1, forward strand.
CTTCATCAACTTCACTAGTCTCTTCTACTTCTGTACTGCGGCTCATGCTACGGGTCACAGCACACGCAGGGAACAACCCTGGAAAGTCTACTTCTAACTGCACAGTATTATTCTCGGCAGTGGGACAAGATGAGATCACAACATTAGGGAACATCATGTCGCCAACAAGGTCATTTCCTATCAATAGAGAGACCCCTTCTACAGGTAAGCTATCTACTACTCCTAACGTGACATAACCTGACTTTATGGATGACCGCAGGTACACTTGACAAAGGGGAATACGCGACCCACCGGTCAAACCGTTCACCAGCACCCAGCTACCAGTATAGCATGAATCCAGGAATGGAGCAGCTTCTTTAGTAACAAGAGATAAGGCTGAGCCTGTGTCTCTCAAGAGTTTAACAGAAATGGGTTGACTGAATTGATCCAAAGCTAAGGAACCAGGAGAACAAAATGGTTCAAAGGTTGATATCATAGAAGAGGGGGAAGCATTCAGGGCAACAGTCTGACTGAGGGCAGTGACACAGGGCTCCAATAATTTCTCCGATTGCTCGGCCACCCTGACCAAAAGAGTGGGGGATCCATGGTGAGAGGAATTTCTTTTCTTTAACTTGAGACAGTCGCTGATGACATGTCCTGGCTTCTTACAGTACCTACAACTAGAGTTTCTCTCACCAGTAGGAGTGGATCCACCTGTCCCATGGACCATGGGCTCACCCGGGGTAGATGATGCAGAACCTGAGGGTCGGGTCGGTATGACAGGAGGCAGGGACCCCGATGTAGATGTTGGTGTGGGCCGCTTGAAGGAAGTGAAGGACTGGGACATGGGAGCATAAGACCTGGAATTTACATTTCTATTAGTTAAGGAATAATGGTCAGCCACTGGACCAGCATCAGCCAGGGTACAGATACCTCTCTGATCCAAGTGTGCTCGAATGTCGCCTGGGATACACTTTCTAACCTCCTCTAGCAGGATTAGTTCAACAAGCTTGTCATGTTCTACATGGGCAGACTCACTTTCAATCCACCTCCGACAAAGAACCTGTTTCTGCCTGAAGAACTCCACAAATGTTTGTTTGTCAGTCTTCCGGCAGTTACGGAACTGTTGCCGGTAGGCTTCAGGAACAAGTTTATAGGCGCTCAAAACCGCGGACTTAACAAGGGCATAGTCTCGACATTGATCCTCAGAGAGGGCAGAAAACACATCTACTGCTTTACCAGTGAAAGATCTATAAATAAGTTGAGACCATTGAGAAACAGGCCACTTGTTAAGTCGGGCAATTTTCTCAAAAAGAGAGAAGAATTTGTCTGGTTCTTCCTCATTAAATTTAGGAACACTGTTGAGACATTTGTCTACACTGAATGTTGAAATATTACTACCTTGAGCCAAACCTCGTTGTTTGAGAGTTTCCAGCTCCACCTCGAGTCTTTTGAGTTCAACTTGTAAGGCCAAATTACTTGGTGTAACAATTTCCTCTGAATTTCCCGACGGTTGGGCTATGATTTCATTGTCAATAAGGTAGTTGAGGACAGCCTCTTCTAAACTAGACTTATTCATGGAAGAGCGGCCTTCTACTTCATAATAAGCAGCGAGGGATTGCCACTCTGCCTTAGTAAGCCCCTTCAGTACTTCGGCTGAAGGTGAAGCCAAAAAGCTTTCCAGGTCAAACATGTTGAATTCAAAATCGAGTAGCGAAAAAAAGGTAACCGTGGCAGCTAAGCTAACTAGCTAGCTAATTAATAATGTCAAAATGCAATAAACTGTGAAACACAGCAAGGGATTAACCAAACACCTGGTACACAAGATAAGGGTTAACTCACCAGTAGCTTAAGCAATAACAGGAGCAATATAAATGAACACTGTGAACACAGCAACTTGCATCCAAAAATACTTAACGATGAAACAACACCTGGCGAGTAACAACACTTGATATGACGCAACAATGGCGGTTAGCTCCAGGACACAGGCCCCCACTTGTCGCGATCCCACTACCCTTTATACTTGGGGAGTGAATCCTACCCCAAGTTATTAACAAATAAAGGTACAAACAGGGAACACGGCAATGATTATCTCCACCAAATACCTACTCAACTAAATGTACTTGAAAAAGTAAGAACAGTTGAAATAAGTGAATTACAAAAGGGAAGATAATTAATTAATTCAATTTATGTTTTAAAGGGAGTAATGCTTAGCAAACATGAATTTAAGTGAATAAGTAATTGTATAATAAAATAAGAGTGATGCCGGAAGGGCGAAACTATACTGTAAGGAGTTAGACCAAACAAATATTACTTAACATTACTATATTACACAAAACATACGAAATATATATATACAACAATCAATACAAAATGATTATCCCTACCAAACAGGAGATACCTTACCACCAGGATCCCTTCCTAGGCCTAACTAAACGTGTCACTAATACCTGATACCCCTAGGGCATTGCAGAAGACTTGATAAAGCACTTAGACAAAGGTCAAGGCTAGAGAACGAATAGACACGTCTAACCTATGCCACGGATTTTTCGCTGCACACTGAGGGCGTGGAGCGCGGAGCAGCGCGTCTCACACGCGTGATCAGACATTTTGCTAGATATTTTTATATAATTAATTAACATTACTCTTGAGTTGACTTAGCAACAGAGTAAGACAATGATGCATATAAATTACATACATAAATATACAATCAACCTAAGTAACTAAGAACAATAATAATATAATAAGTACAATTAACAAATTATTGGTAGCTTGTGTGAAATGGGCGTGAACAGATGCTGGCGAGTTGCGGCTCAGGCACAATGACACTGCCCCTACTCCGACAACTGCTGCAGATATTGACTATGAGGCTACAGTCACTGAATGCCGCATAGATCTGCAGCTCAACTAATTTAACACAGATAGGATAACTTCTTATGTATTAGGATATTTAATATTAAGGTAAATAAATGGTGGCGAAGGTGTGGCTATTGGGGGAGGCTGGAGGCCACGTAAAAAAAAAAAGTAGTAGTAGTAGTAGTAGTAGTAGTAGCAGTAGCAGTAGTAGTAGTAGTAGTAGGGGGTCCGGGCGGCGTGGTTGTGTTGGGGTGCCTTCCCTGATTTAAAGTGTTATTGGTGGGGATATACTCAGTTTGTGGGAGCGAGAATTTCACAGTGTGTCGATGAAAGTTTGGATGTCACCTTGAGCATCAGCGCCGACGGCTCGTCTCATTCCTTACGACATTAAACGCAAATATTGCTCGTGTTCACCGGCGATCTCCAAGTAAGCCTGTGAGTGTTTGAATGGTGGGTGGCTGGAGTTGCCAAGTGTCAGTGCCAGTGTGTCGATAGGCCTACCCTAGCAAGGGTGGCACCGCGACTCTCGCCCCTATGGGGCCAAGTGCCTCAAGTAACGGCCACTCCATGTAATGTCGACTGACCCAGTGAGTATATATAACTAATGTTACATCAGCGAGTCCATAGAAATGGTGGCTATCTCTACCAAAGTGACATAATCAAGTGTTAGGTGTGACAATTCTTGCTCCCAGTGGATTATTCTCATGTGTGGATTATCGCCCACATGGGGGGTGCCCGACACAACCACACGCGCGCATATGCCCTTACTACCCGGACATCGAAGGCCAGGCTGTCACCCCTGTGCCTCATACGCATAAGATCTAGTTCCTTCGTCCGTATGGGCCCAATAGCAGAGGTCGGAGGCGGAAATATCTGTCGCCCGAGTTGCTGGTCACTATGCCTGGCAACAGTCTTTGCTGCGTCTGTGCTAGCCCGAACCAAAACTGCACAAATTGTTTTCGTGCGAGAAACAATCGATCATGTGTCGATTGCAGGAAGCTAGACCAGTGTCGGAACCCACGTGGCAGGGAGCCGACACAGGCGGCCACAGTGGATATCGCCGGGACCCAACCACCCGATGATATCCCAAATGATAGCAGTGAGTCTACTCAACCCGAAAATGTAGTACTAATAAATGCTGCTCCCTCAGTAGTAGGTGTCCAGGAGGAGAATGAGAGACTGCCGCCTCAGTGGAAAGGCATGTCGATGGAAAATGCAGGCGTATGGGTCAAAGAAACCTACTCAGAAATTGTCAAGTGGTCGCCCGCTAACTTATTTGAACCACCCAAGTGTGCGGCCACCAAAGAAATGATTCGGGAGATGACTTTCTTCATGACTGATTACACTCAGGACCGTTTCCTCGCCCCCCTAGCTCTTCAAATACTGGCAATAATACCACATCTATTTTGTCAGAGGACACACACAAAGGCTAAGCACAAAGAAAATGTGGCAGCAATGAAGAGAAGGTCGACAATGTGGCGGACTGGGGCCCTAGATGATCTCCTATGTGAAGCAAGAACACTACAGGAGAGACTAAAATCTACGGGTGACGGAAAGCAAAACACCGATGACGTGGCAAGAAAATTTGGAAACAAAATGCGTGTGGGAAAAGTGTCTCTCGCGGTAAGATCTCTAACACATGAATCCTCCGGTGGAGTGATGCCAATAAACAGTGCGACATTAAAACTATTGAAAGAGAAACATCCCCCTGCAAGTGAAGATGAAGGCATCAGGTTCCAGGGTGACTATATCCCACCAAATGTTGTCCTGTTCGAGAAAATAACAGGAGAGATGGTGTGGAAAAAGGCACTGAAGACTCGAGGAGGAGCCGGCCCTTCAGGTCTGGATGCAAACGGTTGGAGAGTCATCCTCAGCACTAACAAGTTTGGCCCTGTAGCAAGCGAACTCTGCATTGCCATTGCCACCCTTGGAAGAAAGCTTGCATCCTCTTGCTGCCATCACCTCCAGGCTCTGACGGCCTGCCGCCTTATTCCTCTGGAAAAGAATCCAGGATGTAGACCTATAGGGGTGGGGGAAGTGCTGAGGCGGATCATCGGAAAGTGTATAATGGAGGTGGTAAAGGATGATGTCAGGGCAGCAGCAGGGAACCTACAAGTGTGTGCTGGCCACCAGGCTGGTGGGGAGGCGGCCATTCACGCCATGAGATTGATATTTGAGCAGCGTGATTGTGAGGCCGTTCTTCTGGTGGATGCTTCAAACGCATTCAACATACTTAACCGCAAGGCTGCACTGCACAACATCAAGATCAAGTGTCCTAGCTTTGCGATGTATGTTGAAAACTCGTATAGGAATCCTTCAGACCTCTACATAGTAAACAACAAGGCTCTACGAGGTGATACCATCCTACAGTCGACCGAGGGAACAACACAGGGGGACCCCGTTGCAATGGCAATGTATGCAATAGGCCTATCAGTGCTCCAACAAGAAATAAAGTATGAAACAACTGGGGTCAAACAAGTGGCATATGCTGATGACCTCACAGGAGCAGGAAAAGTGGAGGACATCAAAAAGTGGTGGGACCTGGTAACATCGCGAGGTCCACATATAGGGTACCACCCTAACGCCAGCAAATCCTTCCTCATCGTGAAGCCAGATCATTATGATCGGGCTGTGGAGGTTTTCAGCGAAAGTGAGGTTAAAATAACTAAGGACGGCCAAAGACATCTAGGCGCAGTAATTGGCACTACGGACTTCAAGACCCAGTACGTAGGGGGAAAAGTGAATGAGTGGGTTAGCGAAATCCATGCTCTATCGGAGATTGCTAACACAGAGCCACATGCGGCCTTTGCAGCATTCACACATGGAGTCAAGCATCGTTGGAACTACCTGATGCGTACCATCCCTGAGATCCGACCTCTCCTCCACCCTTTGCAAGAAGCAATCAGTGTCAAGTTCATTCCCAAACTAGTGAAACACCACGACTTAACCCTAGCAGAAAGAACACTTCTTGCACTTCCACCAAGACTGGGAGGGATGGGACTAACTAATCCAGAGGAGATTGCTGACTCTGAACATCAAAATTCACTTTAGCTCACGGCAGCCCTCACTGACCACATAATCGCCCAGAATGCAACAGGGGAAGTGGACACCAGCGAAGTTAATAAGATCCGTAGGTCCATTATAACACATCGGCAGAACTGCCAAAATGACATGTTGCAGCAACTATTGCTGCTGGTTCCAGAAAATTTGACAAAAAAAGTAGCTATAGCGCAGGAGGTGGGCGCCTCGAACTGGCTAACTACGTTACCGATAAGGGCAAATGGTTTCAGCCTTAACAAACAAGAATTTACAGATGCCATTGCTCTAAGGTACGGTTGGCCAATAGATGGTTTGCCCTCCCAATGCGTGTGTGGCTATTCCTATGATGGCGATCACGCCATGGTTTGCAAGAAGGGGGGCTTCATATGCATGAGGCATGACGAGGTAAGGGATCTCACAGCAAATATGTTGAAGGAAATCTGCCGGGACGTCATGGTAGAACCGACCCTCCTTCCACTGGATGGCGAGATCTTCCAACACAGGACTTCAAACACATCTAACGAAGCCCGTGTGGACGTCAGTGCTCGAGGATTCTGGACGCTGGGACAGCGAGCTTTCTTCGACATCAGGATTTTTGATCCCATGGCCGTTTGTCACCGTAACCTAGCTCTCGATGCTGCGCATAGGAGGAACGAGAACGACAAGAGAAGGGCATATGGGGAGAGAATTCAAAATGTTGATCAAGACAGCTTCACTCCTCTAGTGTTCACAACCTCTGGTGGGATGGGCCCAAGTGCAAGATGTTTCTACGCCAGACTTGCGGAGCTGATCTCCGAACAGAAGCAGCAGCCCAGAAGTTATGTCACAGCCTGGATGAGATGTCGACTATCCTTCTCTCTCCTTCGGTCGGCTTTGCTCTGCCTCAGGGGAACGAGAGCTTCTGCCCCTACTCCGACAACTGCTGCAGATATTGACTATGAGGCTACAGTCACTGAATGCCGCATGGATCTGCGGCTCAACTAATTTAACACAGATAGGATAGCTTCTTATGTATTAGGATATTTAATATTAAGGTAAATAAATGGTGGCGAAGGTGTGGCTGTGGGGGAGGCTGGGAGGCCGTTAAAAAAAGTAGTAGTAGTAGTAGTATTGCTATCTCTACCAAAGTGACATAATCAAGTGTTAGGTGTGACAATTCACTTCTCCCAGTGTGGATTATTCTCATTTGTACTGGATTATCGCCCACATGGGGTGGTTGTAACACAACCACGCATAGCGATACCCTTACTACTCGGACATCGAAGGCCAGGCTGTCACCCCTGTGCCTCATGCATGAATCTAGTTCAGCTAGATCATTATGGGCCCAATAGCAAAATGGAGGCGGGCGTAACTGTCGCCCAAGGTGCTGTTCACTATGCCTGGTAACATTCTTTGCTGCGTCTGTGCTAACCCGAACCAAAACTGCACAAATTGTGTTTGTGCGAGAAACAACCGACCATGTGTGGATTGCAGGAAGCTAGACCAGTGTCGGAAACCACGTGGCAGGGAGCCGACACAGGTGGCCACAGTGGATATCGCCGGGACCCAACTACCCGATGATATCCGAAATGATTGCAGTGAGTCTACTTAACCTGAAAATGTAGTACTAATAAATGCTGCTCCCTTAGTAGCAGATGTCCACGAGGAGAATGAGAGACAGCCACCTCAGTGGAATGGTATGTCGATGGAAAATGCAGACATATGGGTCAAAGAAACCTACTCAGAAATTGTCAGTGGTCGCCGTAGCATTTGAACCACAAGTGTCGGCCACCAAAGAAATGATTCGGGAGATGACTTTCTTCATGACCGATTACACTCAGGACCGCTTCCTCGCCCCCCTAGCTCTTCAAATACTGGCAATAATACCACATCTATTTTGTCAGAGGACAAACACAAAGGCTAAGCACAAAGAAAATGTGGCAGCAATGAAGAGAAGATCGACAATGTGGCGGACTGGGGCCCTAGATGATCTCCTATGTGAAGCAAGAACACTGCAGGAGAGACTAAAATCTACGGGTGACGGAAAGCAAAACACCGATGACGTGGCAAGAAAATTTGGAAACAAAATGCGTGTGGGAAAAGTGTCTCTCGCGGTAAGATCTCTAACACATGAATCTTCCGGTGGAGTGATGCCAATAAACAGTGCGACATTAAAACTATTGAAAGAGAAACATCCCCCTGCAAGTGAAGATGAAGGCATCAGGCTCCGGGGTGACTATATCCCACCAAATGTTGTCCTGTTCGAGAAAATAACAGGAGAGATGGTGTGGAAAAAGGCACTGAAGACTCGAGGAGGAGCCGGCCCTTCAGGTCTGGATGCAAACGGTTGGAGAGTCATCCTCAGCACTAACAAGTTTGGCCCTGTAGCAAGCGAACTCTGCACTGCCATTGCCACCCTTGCAAGAAAGCTTGCATCCTCTTGCTGCCATCACCTCCAGGCTCTGACGGCCTGCCGCCTTATTCCTCTGGAAAAGAATCCAGGATGTAGACCTATAGGGGTGGGGGAAGTGCTGAGGCGGATCATCGGAAAGTGCATAATGGAGGTGGTAAAGGACGATGTCAGGGCAGCAGCAGGGAACCTACAAGTGTGTGCTGGCCACCAGGCTGGTGGGATGGCGGCCATTCACGCCATGAGATTGATATTTGAGCAGCGTGATTGTGAGGCCGTTCTCCTGGTGGATGCTTCAAACGCATTCAACATACTTAACCGCAAGGCTGCACTGCACAACATCAAGATCAAGTGTCCTAGCTTTGCGATGTATGTTGAAAATTCGTATAGGAATCCTTCAGACCTCTACATAGTAAACAACAAGGCTCTACGAGGTGATACCATCCTACAGTCGACCGAGGGAACAACACAGGGGGACCCCGTTGCAATGGCAATGTATGCAATAGGCCTATCAGTGCTCCAACAAGAAATAAAATTTGAAACAACTGGGGTCAAACAAGTGGCATATGCTGATGACCTCACAGGAGCAGGAAAAGTGGAGGACATCAAAAAGTGGTGGGACCTGGTAACATCGCGAGGTCCACATATAGGGTACCACCCTAACGCCAGCAAATCCTTCCTCATCGTGAAGCCAGATCATTATGATCGGGCTGTGGAGGCTTTCGGCGAAAGTGAGGTCAAAATAACTAAGGACGGCCAAAGACATCTAGGCGCAGTAATTGGCACTACGGACTTCAAGACGCAGTACGTAGGGGGAAAAGTGAATGAGTGGGTTAGCGAAATCCATGCTCTATCGGAGATTGCTAACACAGAGCCACATGCGGCCTTTGCAGCATTCACACATGGAGTCAAGCATCGTTGGAACTACCTGATGCGTACCATCCCTGAGATCCGACCCCTTCCACCCTTTGGAAGAAGCAATCAGTGTCAAGTTCATTCCCAAACTAGTGAAACACCACGACTTAACCCTAGTAGAAAGAACACATCTTGCACTTCCACCAAGACTGGGAGGGATGGGACTAACTAATCCAGAGGAGATTGCTGACTCTGAACATCAAAATTCACTTAAGCTCACGGCAGCCCTCACTGACCACATAATAGCCCAGAATGCAACAGGGGAAATGGACACCAGCGAAGTTAATAAGATCCGTAGGTCCATTACAACAGATCGGCAGCACTGCCAAAATGACATGTTGCAGCAACTATTGCTGCTGGCTCCAGAAAATTTGACAAAAAAAGTAGCTATAGCGCAGGAGGTGGGCGCCTCGAACTGGCTAACTACGTTACTGATAAGGGCAAATGGTTTCAGCCTTAACAAACAAGAATTTACAGATGCCATTGCTCTAAGGTACGGTTGGCCAGTAGATGGTTTGCCCTCCCAATGCGTGTGTGGCTATTCCTATGATGGCGATCACGCCATGGTTTGCAAGAAGAGGGGCTTCATATGCATGAGGCATGACGAGGTAAGGGATCTCACAGCAAATATGTTGAAGGAAATCTGCCAGGACGTCATGGTAGAACCGACCCTCCTTCCACTGGATGGCGAGATCTTCCAACACAGGACTTCAAACACATCTAACGAAGCCCGTGTGGACGTCAGTGCTCGAGGATTCTGGACGCGGGGACAGCGAGCTTTCTTCGACATCAGGATTTTTGATCCCATGGCCGTTTGTCACCGTAACCTAGCTCTCGATGCGGCGCATAGGAGGAACGAGAACGACAAGAGAAGGGCATATGGGGAGAGAATTCAAAATGTTGATCAAGGCAGCTTCACTCCTCTAGTGTTCACAACCTCTGGTGGGATGGGCCCAAGTGCAAGATGTTTCTACGCCAGACTCGCGGAGCTGATCTCCGAACAGAAGCAGCAGCCCAGAAGTTATGTCACAGCCTGGATGAGATGTCGACTGTCCTTCTCTCTCCTTCGGTCGGCTTTGCTCTGCCTCAGGGGAACGTGAGCTTCTGCCCCTACTCCGACAACTGCTGCAGATATCGACTATGAGGCTACAGTCACTGAATGCCGCATGGATCTGCAGCTCAACTAATTTAACACAGATAGGATAGTTTCTTATGTATTAGGATATTTAATATTAAGGTAAATAAATGGTGGCGAAGGTGTGGCTATTGGGGGAGGCTGGAGGCCACGTTAAAAAAAAAAAAAAAAAGTAGTAGTAGTAGTAGTTGCTATCTCTACCAAAGTGACATAATCAAGTGTTAGGTGTGACAATTCTTGCTCCCAGTGGATTATTCTCATGTGTGGATTATCGCCCACATGGGGGGTGCCCAACACAACCACACGCGCGCGTATGCCCTTACTACTCGGACACCGAAGGCCAGGGTGTCACCCCTGTGCCTCATACGCATAAGATCTAGTTCCTTCGTCCGTATGGGCCCAATAGCAGAGGTCGGAGGCGGAAATATCTGTCGCCCAAGTTGCTGGTCACTATGCCTGGCAACAGTCTTTGCTGCGTCTGTGCTAGCCCGAACCAAAACTGCACAAAATGTTTTTGTGCGAGAAACAATCGATCATGTGTGGATTGCAGGAAGCTAGACCAGTGTCGGAACCCACGTGGCAGGGAGCCGACACAGGCGGCCACAGTGGATATCGCCGGGACCCAACCACCCGATGATATCCCAAATGATAGCAGTGAGTCTACTCAACCCGAAAATGTAGTACTAATAAATGCTGCCCCCTCAGTAGCAGGTGTCCAGGAGGAGAATGAGAGACTGCCGCCTCAGTGGAAAGGCATGTCGATGGAAAATGCAGGCGTATGGGTCAAAGAAACCTACTCAGAAATTGTCAATTGGTCGCCCGCTAACTTATTTGAACCACCCAAGTGTGCGGCCACCAAAGAAATGATTCGGGAGATGACTTTCTTCATGACTGATTACACTCAGGACCGCTTC
>NW_024752714.1:0-59486 GCF_018991925.1 Homarus americanus
ATGGCTGCCCCACACACACACATGCCATACATCTCATAACCACACACACACATACACACACACCTACCGCCACACGCGCAATCCACACACACACACACCACTGCCACACGCGCACACACACCCACTGCACACACACATCTATACATACGCACGCACACACACACAGACCTGCTGAAGGGCACACACACACCACTGCCACACACACACACACACATAATTAATGCTAAACTCCTCATATTATACTAATTGTTATATATTTATTATAATATTATTACACTTGCACACAGACACACATATACATAAAACACACAGCCCCCCACCACACACACACACATACACACACATACACACACCCCACACACACACACACACACACACCACTGCTCCCCACACACACACCATATAAACAACCACTCACACACACACACACACACACAGACACACACACATTGTGATATACACACACACCGCCACTGCCCCACACACAGCATCCACTACACACACACACACATCTATGCCACACGCACACACACACCCCCTGCCACAGACACACACACACACAACACACACACAGCCACACACACACACACACCTTTCAGTCACTCACCTGTGGTGTCCCTAAGGTAATAAGATGGACTCTGCTTATGCTCATCATCGATGCCTTTAAGAGAAAACCTCTGCTCATGGAAATATAAAATGACGACTCAACTATTGATCATGTCAACAATCTCTGTTCTAACTATGCCTTCAGGACACAGATTAGCCCCTGCAAACGTCACCAACAACTATGCCACTATCAACTACCAAGACCATGTATATGCACATCAATCTCCGGACATTGTCTCACCCTCCTCTAATACCTTGTAGTCCGAACACACCCAGTGCTGGATTCCACTTAGGTCTCGGCGTCAGTCATATAGACAACAAAATTAAATTGGAAACCACACGTCAGTGAAGTTGTCAAATCCAGCTTCCTGGTTCCACCTCCTCCTGCTTTGACCTGTCCCCGGAGTTCTGCACACGAGCCCCCTCAGCACACAGCTTTTTTTCATCTTACATTCCCAAGCTCACTTATGCTCTCCCCACCTGGTCTTCCTCCCCAAATGCCACACAACGGCCTACCTGAAAAAGAGGGCAAGATTATTCTTTCACCTTTCCTACTTCCACATATCAAGAAGTTGCTCATCACACTGACTCCTTTGACTCTCACTGACCATCACCACGGCTCATCTGCAGCCTGGTGGCTAGCTTCTAGCACCATCCCCTGACACCGTGGTCTCCTACCACCACCTGAGATCCCCATCCACTGACACCACAACTGCATCTCAGCCCATGTGCACACGAACTGATCGCCAGTAAGAACAGCCCAGTCCCAACCATTGCAACAACCCCAGAACTGATCCCCATCTCTCACACCCCACTGCCACACACACACACACACACACACCACCACACACACATCACCACTGGCCACCACAGCCACACCCCACACACACACCACTGCTCACACCCCACACACAATACCCACACACACACAGCCACACACACACACACACACACACACACACCACCACACACACACACACACACCACTTCCACACACACACACACACACACCATCACACACACACGCCACAGCCCCACAAACACACACACACACACACCACTGCCACACCCCACACACACACCATCACACACACCACTGCCACACCACACACACACACACCACTGCCACACACACACACCACTGCCACACACACACACACACACCACTGCCACACACACACCACTGCCACACACACACACACCATCACACCCCACACACACACACCACTGCCCCACCCACGCCACACACCACTTCCCCACACACACACACACACACACACACACCACTGCCACACCCCCACACACACACACACACACACCACAACACAAACACACACACACACACACACACACACGCACACACCCACTGCCACACACCACACAAACACTGCCCCTGCCCCACACACACACACCACACCACTCCCACACACACACACCACTGCCACACAAAAGACACACACAACACTGTCACACTCACACACACACCACACACACACACACACACACACACACACACACACACACACACACACACACACACACACACACACACACACACACACACCCACTGCCACACCCACACACACACACACACACATGCACACATATTCACATACACACACACACACCATGCACAACACACACACACACACACACACATACATACACACACACACACACACCACACACACAAACAACCACTGTACACACACACACACACACACACACACACCCCTGCCCCCACACACAAACCACCCACACACACACACATCTATGCCACACGCACACACACACCCCTGCCAGACACACAGACACACCCACACACAGCCACACACACACACACACACACAGCCACACCCCACACACACACACACACACACACACCACTGCCACACACACACACACCACTGCCACACACACACAAACACCAATGCCACACACACACCTCTACACACACACACACACACCACTGCCACACACACACACCTGCCACACACACACAAACACCACTGCCACACACACACACCACTGACACACACACACACACCACTGACACACACACGCACACACCACTGCCACACACACGCACACACCACTGCCACACACACGCACTACCATCACACACACACCCACCACTGCCACACACCCACACACACGCACCACTGCCACCACATCACACACACACACACACACCACTGCCACACCCCACACACCACACACACACACCATGCCACACACACCACTGCCACACACACACCACTACCACACACCACCACACACCCCACACACACACACACCCACTGCCACACGCCCACACACACACCAATGCCCCACACACACATAAGCACTGCCCACCCACACGCACACTCACACCACTGCCTCACCCACACACACACACACACACACACACACATATGCACACACATACACATACACACACACATGCACACACACACACACACACATACACATACATACACACACACACACACACACACCATACAAACAACCACTGTCACACACACACACATATACACACACACCTCTGCCCCACACACACACCATCCCACACACTCACACACATCTATGCCACACACGCACACACACCACTCCACACACACACACACACCACTGCCACACGGCCACTCACACACACACACACACACACACACACACACACACATATAGCACTGCGCACCCGCACACACACACCACTGCCTCACCCACACACATGCATATATATGCACACACATACACATACACGCACACACATACACACACATACACATACATACACACATTCACACACCATACAAACAACCACTGCCACACACACACACACACACACCACTGCCACACACCACTGCCACACACACACACACACCACTGCCACACGCGCACACACACACTGCCTCACCCACACACACACACACACACACACACCACTGCCACATACATGCATATTATTACGCCGCCCTTAATTTGTTAATAATAACCAGGTTCTAGGCGTAACCAAACAAAGAAAGTGAAGTAAATCAAAAGGGAATTTAAATAAATACAGTAATCCTTTAAGGATTTAATTAAATTAAATATTAACACAATAAAGAGCCTCGCAGGCTGTCACAACAAATTGATTCACTATCGAAACTTTTAAGACACAAATGATACTAAACATCGAAACATCAAAAGAATAATAATAAAGCATTGGATTACGTTAACACTGCATATACATATAAAAACTAACACTGAAATTAACTAACGTGAAACACTGAATTACTTAAATGTAACTAAGCAAGCACTGATGGACACATAAGAGACATAAATAGGTACTCACATAAATATACCACATTGGTGGTGACAGGAACAATCACAAAAAAAAAAATGAAGTATAACTAACAGGTGACAGGTGTCACTCAAAAGAATGTGAACTGTATGACAAGAGGACTGAACTAAACTCTGTCTGCTGGTGGGTCCTATATATAAGGCCAATTCCCGCCAAAAACCCGCCGGTGGGTCGTTTAACGATGCAGATGGTCGTTAGAGAACAAAGTATGCTTGTTACAATACTAAATAAAGAAATAAGATGGGCTTGAACAAATAATGACAGTTAAAACCTTAACAGCACAGGGTAAGGTGACTAGAATATATAATAGTAATTTAACACATCATTACAGGAATAATAGGAACAACATGGGAGCATGTTATATATAAAAAATAGAAAAATACGACACTACATATAACACCATCCATCATCACTACATATAACACCACCCATCATCACTACATATAACATCCATCATCACTACATATAACATCATCATCCATCATCACTACATATAATAACACCATCCATCATCACTACCTACAACACTATCCATCACTACAGATCGGTAGAGTAGTTCCAGATTCTCGTGTGACACACACACACACGCACACACACAGAAATGCTTTGTTTTATATATATATATATATATATATATATATATATATATATATATATATATATATATATATATATATATATATATATATATATATATATATATATATATATATATATATATATATATATATATATATATATATATATATATATTATTATCACAGACACACACACACATACAATAACATTTTTTCTCTGTTTGTCTGTCTATCTATCTGACTGTCTGTCTCTCTCTAGCCGCATCACTGTCTGGAAGCATATCCAAGTAGAACGAACAAATTGCATATAAAAATTTATTCGAAATACTTGAGAGACCGTGAGACAACAGGTGAGAGACTTCTACAGGTTAGACAACAAGTGTGACACAACTAGTGAGTGACTTCATTAGGTGTGTTTCAACAGATGGGAGATTTCAACAGGTGTGTCACAATTGGTGAGAGACTTCATAGGGTGTGATACAACAGGTGAGAAACTCCGACAGGTTGTAAGACAGGTAAATTGGTGTCTCCTTCAGAATAAAATGTCAACCTCGTAAGACTACAGCACAACAGATCAGGATAACAGGACAACAGAAGAACAAGATAACAGGACATGAATATAGGACAATAGAAGAAGACAATAGTACAACAAAAAATGACAACCGACCTTCCTTAATTTTGTTGCTTTTTCTTCCAGTCAACAACTCATCGAGTGATCTTGGGGCTGAGCATCACGCAGTCGACTGAGCCAGGCGAACAAATCAACCTAGAATATAATTTGACCGGATGGTTCAGGCAACTGAGTGGGTGCGTGATTAGTTGTTGCTGTGGGTAGAGCGTGTGTGATCGGTTATCGTTGTTGTAGCTAGGGCATACGTGATTGGTTGAGGATGGTCCCTGTTGCACAATAGCTAGGGCGTACGCGATTGGTTGATGATAGTCCATGTTGTAGCTAGGGCATACGTGATTGGCTCTGGCCCATACCAGCAACACACCAAGATGTGTGTGAGACTTATAAAACATAAGCCTACACCTTCAAATATTAAAATGCAGGGACAACAGTAGTGTTTGATGAATATGATGGAGCTGCATCAACCAAGTCTGCAGAACAAAGATCTATACTTCTGTAGATGTTGTAGTTGCACACAATTTGCCGTTCGGCCACAACTCAGAAACATTTCCAATACAGCGCGCCTCATTACAAGATTTTCTCCGATTTTACAGTTAGCAGGGATCATTGTAAAAGCGGCAGAGTAAGACACTAACATAATATGTCATCATTTTTCCAGATGGCAGAATCAGTCAGGGATCACACAGTGGTAGTTGATGGGACCGATATTGATACCCTAGCAATGCTGGTACAGTAGCTTCATGAATGCATACATTACATGGTGTGCTGTAGCAGGCCAGAGATTCTCTACAGCAGTGTTTTTCAAACTTTTTTTACTGCGACCCACAGCCAGAACAACAATTTGATTTGCGACCCATTAAACCTAAGTGTAATGATATGAAATGAGTAAATCAAAGACAAACACTGCTCTCCTTGCATTTATTTTTATTTTCTTATTTATTTTCGTGACCCATTTTATTTATTTTTCTTATTTATTTTCGCGAACCATTTTTATTTTGCGACCCAATTTATTTATTTCGCGACCCACTGAAGGGTCGGGACCCATAGTTTGAAAACCCCTGCTCTACAGCGCATGGTGTGCCGCTTGAGGCCAGAGATGCTCTATACAGCCAGAGGCAACTTCAGCAGGGACTAAGAAGTACCAGGCGGCACTTTTTATTTGTATATGCGCTAACAGGATGTGACTCCACATCAGCACCTCATTGGTAAGGGAAAGTGAAAGCATAAAAGGAGGCACATCTCATCGTATAATATGGATGTATTTTCATACCACTCCAGCACCTATGATGATGTAGTCAAGACTGGCGAACAGTTTTTGCTGAAACTGTATGGAGCTGAAAAGTTTGTTACTCTGAGCAAATGCACATAAATATCATACAAGCGGTTGGAGGCAAGAACGTCAATAAGCAGTTTTTTCAAGATGGAAACTGTTCCACTTATCAGTGCAGTAATTCAGTTGCATCCATACAGAGTGTATCTGCAGGTCCAACAGTGTGCTGGGACATTGCTTTCCTCCCACTGAGTGATGACGGCAAATGAAAAGACACAAACCGATTCCGTTGCTACAAAACAACCTGCCGTCCCTCAACATTTTAAATCTTGTCAGCTGTGGCTGTTAAGCAGGTGTTGATTTACGGGTGAAGGAAAAGAGGAATAGTTTTATCAAAGTCTAATAGACCTTGAGTTTTATCATATATGAATACCCATTGCATGGGGAAAACATTTAGAAAAGCGGCAACCCGTCCTATGGTCAGTGAAGACAGTTTTTGTCTCTCTAAAGTTTAGAGAATGTGTTTAGAGTCTAAACACATTCATATTCCTATATTGAAGATAATTTTTACATACATCAGAACCTTAATAATGCAATTGTGTTTCATGTGAAATAAAATAATATTTTCAAATTAAAAATTATATCGTGTTTTACGTAAGATAAACTATAGTTTTGACCAACATCGGTACCCATTTTGAATCTTAGGAAAAAAATACCACACCAAGGAAATTTCAGGACTTCGGATACGTTAACATTTGTGAAAATCTAAACAGAGCCAAGTGTTATAGTCTTTCTGAGTAAGTATTTCTGTACGCAAGTTCACGAAGCATAACACTCACTTGGTCGATTAGTTTAAGGCTAAATGCTGAAAATTTACAATGTCTCTCTGTTAAGTAAAGCAGTTGTGTTTGTGGGGTGAACGAATAGTGGAAAAATATAGCTTGTGAAATGCGAAAACATTGCACATCAGCACAAGATGCGCGAATTTATCAATTCCGCTTAAACAATATATGGCCCAACTACTCATGGCGTGGTCCCCTTTGCTCATCCGACGGAAACGCCCTAATTAAAGACGATGAAGGCCTCCTTCAACTCTGGAAAGAGCACTACCATTCGCTGATCAACCGAAACACCGATGTGGATGTCCTGATTACCTAGCAGGTTCTTCAGCACCCAAAGCTTACCCACCTCAGCTATCCTTTATCCCCAGGATGAAGTAGCTACTGACATCAAGCAGATGAAAAATAAGAAAAGCCACAGGGCCTGATGGAATCAATCACTCACTCCACTCACTCCTGGAAATTATATGGAAGAAGGAGGAAATCCCCAAGATCTTAAAGACCAGGAGCCTCGTTCGTCAATATTTATAAGAATAAGGGGGACCGTTCAGACTGTGGCAACTACTGAGGGATCCCACTGCTGTCCGTAGCTGGCAAGATTATCGCCCAAGTCCTCGTAAACAGACTTCTTCCTGAGGCGGAAAACTTCTTCCCAGATTCTTAATGTGGCTTTAGATCATCACGTGGCACCACAGAAATGATCTGTGTTGCCCGCCAGATACAGGAAAAGTGCAGAGAACAGCGTCGTGACTTGTATATGGCCTTCATTAACCTTACTAAGGCCTTAGACTCGGTGAAGAGGGAGCCCTCTGGCGGATCCTAAGTCGTTTTAACTGCCCATCAAAATTCATTGCCATTGTAAGGCAACTCCATAATGGCGTGCACAGCATTGTTCCACACAATAGCATCCACTCTGAGGTCTTCCCCATCCAAACGGGGGTAAAGCGAGGATGTGTACTGGCACCAACTCTCTTTTGCACTTTCATGGATGCCTTCCTTACTCGTGGCAGTGCCAAATTAGCTGGCGGGAGGACATCCAGTACCGAATAAAGGGACTTTTCAACATAAGACGATTCGAAGTATGAACAAAGGCGTCGGCCACTTCCATTACTGAACTTTGGTATGCAGATGACCTCACCATCGTCGCTCGCACTGAACGTGGCCTAAAGGAGATTCTGAACACCTACACAGATGTGTATGCACCCTTCGGCCTCCAGGTGAATGCATGTAAAACTCAGATTCTTTTTCAGCCTGCCCATGGTTCAACCACACCCCCACCATTCATCTTCCTTAACAGTACTATTCTCTTTAATGTTACCCACTTCCAGTACCTTGGCTCCCACCTGTCCACCACCGCGGACATCGATGAAGAATTTCAACATCGGATTAGATGTGCATCTCAAACCTGTGTCTTCAACTGTATGGAACTGAAATTATCTACAAAGCTGCACGTATATCGATAAGTGGTCCTCCTCACCTTGCTATATGGCAGCTAGACATGGGTCACATTCAGGAGGCCTCTCAAGGCATTTGAAAACTTTCACCAACGTAGTCCATGTTCTATTCTCCGAGTTCGCTGGGAAGACAAGAGAACAAATGCCAGTATTCTCGGTGACACTAATTGTAGGACCATCGAGGCTACCATTATCCACAAATAACTACGTTGGACTGGCCATGTTACCCGCATGGACGACAGTAGACTGTTTAAGCAGCTACTTTACAGTCACCTAACGAATGGTAAACACAACGCTGGGGGAGAACGGAAAAGATATAAGAATAGTCTTATGAAAGACCTGAAGAAGTGCCAAATCGACCCCTTCACCAGAGAGACAATCACTTCACACTGTAACGCCTGGAGGAGCATCACAAAAATTGTGACCAAGTTCTAGGTTGCTGATCTGACTGACTTTCTGCCTCATTTCCACACAATTGCAGGGTATCATTTGTTTCTCTTATTTTGACAACACAACATATATATCGTATTTCACTTTTGATTGTTTTTCTTATATTTTTGTACTTATTTATGGTACTATTTATATTTTTTTCGCTCCCCAGGTCCCGATGTGGGTCGGTGACTTGTGCCCAGGTGGGCTAATCCTCATAAAAAAGTAATAACTGGACTTACCCACAAACAGGATCTTATAACATGTGTAGAAGGCGGCTCTGGAGACGTGTTTCTCAGGTAATTACAGGAGCCCGAAGACAAGGCACACTTAGGTCCGAATTTTCAAAGGTAAGAACCTTCATTGTTAGACCTCTAATTGGGGACGCGAGAACGCCTTTAGTAACTGTAATCTCGGCGTATTTCTGACACTAATTACACCGTGGAGTTAATACCCGTATGAGCCGGAGAGACACGTTCAAAGATCAACAGTTAAAAGAATATATAATACAGTGTACGAATCTTTGAGGAGCTACTGCAGTCTCTGGTGCCGTGGTGGAGTGCAACGAAGGACAGCGACAGTGACAGATAGAAAGAAGCAGGCAGGCTATAGATCCACCTGTTCCCGGGAGGCACCTGTGAGTTATGACAGATAACCGAGTATATATAGAGGCGGGCCTGATACACTACACAATGCACCGGCCTGTGACAGTAGCAGGTGCGAGGCAGGTGGTACTCATCACTACTCGCCCCTCACAATTATCAACCGAATCACCCCCCCCCCCCAACTGCGAACTATATCTATGCAATCTGTTATTTTGATAATTGGCGAAACGTTTGATAATAGAGACATGTAAATCAGATTATCATTCGTTGTGGGTAGAGAGTTTGTGATGGCATTTATTGTGCGGTGGTGCGTCAAGGGATGTCTGAGGGAGTTATCTTATCATGGTTTGGGAGGGAACGTTGGTTCTCTCTGTGACGAGTTGTGTTTAATGTTTGACAGCCTCGTCTAATTCTTCTTCCTCGTCGGTTTCTTCTTCCTCATCTCTTTCTTCTTCCTCGTCCGATTCTTCCTCCTCGTCTGTTTCTTCTTCCTCGTCTGTTTCTTCTTTCTCGCCTGTTTCTTCTTCCTCGTCTGATTATTCTTCCTCTTCTCTTTTTTCTTCCTCGTCTGTTTCATCTTCTTCGTTTGTTTTTTCTTCCTGGTCTGTTTCTTCTTCCTCGTCTACTATGTGTAACCTTTCCTCGTCTCTTTCTTCTTCCTCATTTGTTGGTGTCGGTGTCGGTGGTGTTGGTGTTAGTGTTGGTGTCGGTGTTGGTGGTGTTTGTGTTAGTGTTGGTGTTGGTGGTGTTAGTGTTAGTGTTCGTATTGGTGTTGGTGTTGGTATATGTGTTGGTGTTGGTATTAATGTTGGTGTTGGTGTCTGTGTTAGTGTCTGTACTGGTGTTGGTGTTGGTGTCGGTGTTGGTGGTGTTGGTGTCGGTGTTGGTGTTAGTGTTGGTGTTGGTGTCGGTGGTGTTGGTGTTAGTGTTGGTGTTGGTGTCGGTGGTGTCGGTGTTAGTGTTGGTGTCGGTGTTGGTGGTGTTGGTGTTAGTGGTGGTGTCGGTGCTGGTGTCGGTGTCAGTGTTCGTATTGGTGTTGGTGTTGGTATATGTAAGAACATAAGAACATAAGAATGGAGGAAACTGCAGCGGGCCTATTGGCCCATACTGGGCAGTCCCGTTTACACCCAACCCCTATTGCTCATATGAGCATCCAACCTATGTTTGAAGCAATTCAGCGTATTCGAGTTAATGATGACATTGGTAAATTGTTCCATTCATCCACTCGCTCTTGTTTCCAAACCAGTGTTTACCTATTTCACGCCTAAATCTAAATTTGTCTAATCGAAACCATTGCGCCATGAGTCTGCCTTGCCGATAATTCTGAGTACCCTTTTGTAATGTCCCCTTTGTTTAGTCCTGACTTCCATTTATACACCTCTATCAGGTCGCCCCTCGCTCTACGTCTCTCGAGGAAGTGCAAATTAAGATGCTTTAACCTGTCTCTATACTCAAGGCTCCTAATGCCCGGGATTAGTCTTGTCATTCTCCTCTGAATTCTTTCCAAGGATTCTATATCCATTCTGTAATACGGTGACCAGAACTGAACTGCGTAATCCAGGTGTGGTCTCACAAGAGCAAGATACAGTTTTAGGATGACCTCGCTTGTCTTGTAACTAACACTCCTTTGTATGAACCCAAGTACTTTATTAGCCTTGTTACGAGCAAAAACACATTGTTTACTTGGCTTAAGGTTCCTACTTATCATTACCTCCCAAATCTCTCGAGTCGGATTTCTCTTATGGCATCGTTGTTCATCTGGTATCTGTTTCCTGTTTACATCTCCACTGAGTAATTTTACACTTGCCTATTACTGGAATTTCATCTGCCATTTTCAGACCATTCGAAAAATTTTGTTAGATCTTCTGTAGTTTTGCTATGAGTCCTCACTGATTTGATAATGCCTCCTATTTTAGTGTCATCAGCAATTTACTGTATGTTTGTCGTCTATGCCGATATCTATGTCGCTTATGCATATAATAAATCAATAATGGGTCCAAGTACTGCGCCCTTTGGGGGAACTCCACTCGTGACGTTGCTCCAATGCGATTTAGTGCCGTTTATGCTCACTCGCTGTTTCCTGTCCCATAACGACGCCCTAATCCATTTAAGGATATTACCTTTGATGCCATGCGCTTCTACCTTTCTAATTAGTCTTTCGTGGGGGACTCTGTCGAAGGCTTTGCTAAAGTCGAGATATACCACATCATAATTGTGCCACTCGTCCACCGATTCGAAAACTGATGAAAAGAATGCTAATAGATTAGCTGGACATGAACGCCCGCTTGTGAAGCCATGTTGGGAATCATTGATCAACGGAGCTTCTCCAGGTGATTTCGAATAGAGTTTGAAATGATTGCTTCCAATAATTTGCCTACTATTGATGTTAGACTGATTGGGCGGTAGTTAGAGGATAGTGATCTATCCCCCTTCTTGAAAATCGGTATTACATTCGCTATCCTCCAGGATTCTGGTACTACACCTGTTTTTAAGGACAGGTTAAACAACTTTGCTAAGGGCATACTAAGCTCTTCCTTACATTCCTTTAATACTCTTGGCAAATATCTCATCGGGACCAGGTGACTTATTAGGCTTTAGTTTGTCTATTTGCTTACTAACATCGTTACTAGTCACTACTATCTCACTTAATTTGTTTTCTTCACTATCTCTGAATAGAGTCGGTGCCTCGGGTATCATGTTTAAATTTTCGGTGGTGAAAACTGTTGAAAATATTTATTCAAATTATTGCTCATTTCTCCGTCGTTATCAGTGAGCTCGCCGAGTCTGACCGTATTGGTCCAATCTTTTCTCGTGTTTTAGTTTGATACATTTGGTAGAATCCTTTGGGGTTTGTCTTCGCCTCCTTGCTATCCTTACCTCATTATTCCTCTTTGCTTTCCTTATCTCGGTTTTAACCCTACTCGCCAATACCCTATAATAGTCCCGAGGTGAATTTCGCCACGATTTATCCTTCTACCTATAGCCTTCCTTTGGCCAATGATGTTCTTTAAATAATTATTTATCCATTTAGGGTCATTGTTGTCTGATCTGAGTTTTTGTATGGTATGTTCTGCCTTTGTGCATTAAGTAACTCACTATTTAAATTGTCGTGGAACTCGGCAATCTCAGATCTCGTTATCAGGTCGGTGTCATCTGTCAGGTTCACGGCCAAGCGCGACACCCCCCTCTCTCAGCTGCCTCTTTAAACTGTCAAAGTTTGCCCTTCTGAAATCTGGTACTTTAGTGGAATTTTCCTTACGTCTGCCCTGAAAATCTAACTGGAATCGAATTTCTTTGTGATCGCTGTTTGCAAGTTCGTTCCCTACCTCGACATTGCTAATGAGGTTTTCTCTGTTCGACAGAACTAAATCCAGTATATTATTACCCAGTGTGGGTTCGGTTATATGTTGACTTAGGAAACAGTCCTGGATCGTCTCGAGAAAATCCTCTGATTCTGAGTTACCCGTAAGGACAGTCCAATCTATTTGGCCAAGGTTAAAGTCGCCTACTATACAGACTCTGTTGTGTATGGAAGCCCTGCGCATTTCATCCCAGATAAGTCTCTCGTTGATGCTATCAAGATTGGGGGGTCTATATATTACTCCTGTGATTAATTTTTCCCGACCGTCGCTTAATTCTATCCAAATTGTTTCTGTATTCCTCTCAGTTTTTATTTCCTTATTTATTTCACACTTCAGATTATCCCTAACATAGATTGCTACTCTGCCTCCTTTCCTGGTCTGCCTATCGGTATGGAACAGTTTGTAACCCGCAATTTGGTATTCGACTGGTAATTCACGTGTGTCTAGGTTGATCCATGTTTCAGTGAATGCAATTATATCGATTTCTTCGGTACATACCAAGGCCTTAATATCATCCATTTTGTTTCTCATACTTCTACTGTTCGCGTAGTATACATTTAAGTTAGTCGTGTTCTGAGTCCTTCCCTTACCGCGTTTAGTTTTAAACTCCCTGTCTAATTTAGTTTTGTCATCATTCCTAACACTATTTCCCTGTAATCTTTCGCCTTGTTTACCCGCTCCCACTGCAGTCTCCTCCACCCTCGTGCCCCTATGTTCTCTTAGCAGTTTAAAGACTTCGATATCTTTTGAACTGCCCCCTCAAGAGCCCCAGCCAGGGTTGCTACTCCATCCCTAGACAGGTGCACCCCATCCCTAGCATAAAGGTCCCTTCTGCCATAGAAGTTGTCCCAGTTGTCAATGAATGGGACTGATATTGACTTGCAATATCTGTCAAGACGGTCGTTAACACCAACTGCCCTTGACAACCATTCACTGCCAACTCTCCTTCTAGGCAGGACACCGCATATGATAGGGATCCCTCCCTTAGTCCTAATACGATCTATGGCTGCCTTGAACTTATCAAGAAGTTCCTCGCTCCTACACCGGCCAATATCATTGCCTCCTGCACTGAGGCAGATAATGGGTTTGTTCCCATTACCAGACAAGATATTGTCCATCCTGTCAATTATATCCCCCACCCCAGCTCCCTGGCAAACACACCCTCATCCTATTTTTGTTTTTACCACAAAAGGCCCTGTCCATGTACCTTACCTGTGAGTCACCAACAATTAAAGTTTTTATACCTTCCTTGTCATCCCTGCCCCTGACTGTACTAACGTCCAATTCGTCTATCAAGGGACTGAACGGGTTGGTACACTTAGCTGTTGTTGTCGTTGTTGTCGTATCCTTCGTGTGCTTCTTCACCACCAGCTTGGTCCTCCCACTGTTGGTGTTAGTATTAGTGTTGGTGTTGGTGTCTGTGTTAGTGTCTGTGCTGGTGTTGGTGTTGGTGTCTGTGTTACTGTCTGTTGGTGTTGGTATTAGTGTTGGTGTTGGTGTCTGTGTTAGTGTCTGTGCTGGTGTTGGTGTTGGTGTCTGTGTTACTGTCTGTGCTGGTGTTGGTGTTGGTGTGTTGGTATCGGTGGTGTTGGTGTTAGTGGTGGTGTTGGTGTCGGTTGGTGTTGGTGTTAGTGTTGTGTGTGTCGGTGTTGGTGTTGGTGTTGGTGGTGTTGGTGCGGTGTTGGTGTAGGTGTTGGTGTTGGTGTTGGTGGTGTTGGTATTAGTGTTGGTGTCGGTGTTGTGGTGTTGGTGTTAGTGTTGGTGTTGGTGTCGGTGTCGGTGTCGTTGGTGTTGGTGTTAGTGTTGGTGTTGGTGTCGGTGTTGGTGTTTGGTGTTAGTGTTCGTTAGGTTGGTGTTGGTGTCGTTGATCGGTGGTGTTCGGTTGGTGTTGTGTTGGTGCACTGGTGTTACTGTTGGTGTCGGTTGTGCGGTGTTGGTGTTTGTTAGTGTTACTGTTGGTGTCGGTGTTGGTGTTAGTGTTGGTGTTGGTGTTGGTGTTGGTGGTGTTGGTGTTGGTGTGGTGTCGTGGTGTTGTGGTGTTAGTGTTGGTGTCGGTGTTGTTAGTGTTGGTGTTAGTGTTGTGTGTCGGTGGTGTTGGTGTTAGTGTTGGTGTTGGTGTCGGTGTTGGTGTTGGTGGTGTTGGTGTTAGTGCTGGTGTTGGTGTCGGTGTTGGTGTTAGTGTGGTGAGTGTTGGTGTCGGTGTTGGCGGTGTTGGTGTTAGTGTTACTGTTTTGTCGGTGTCGGTGGTGTTGGTGTTATGTTGGTGTCGGTGTTCGATTGGTGTTGGTGTTAGTGTTGGTGTTAGTGTTGGTGTCGGTGGTGTGGTAGTGTTGGTGTTAGTGTTACTGTTGGTGTTGGTGGTGTTGGTGTTAGTGTTGGTGTCGGTGTCGGTGTGGTGTCGGTGTCGTTGGTGTTGGTGTTAGTGTTAGTGTTGGTGTTGGTGTTGGTGTAGTGTTGGTGTTAGTGTTAGTGGTGTTGGTGTCGTGTGTCTGGTGCGTTGGTGTTGGTGTTGGTTGGTGTGGTGTGGTGTTGGTGTTTAGTGTTGGTGTGGTGTCGTGTGCGGTGTTGGTGTTAGTGTTGGCGTTGGTGTCGGTGTTGGTGTTAGGGTGTTGGTGGTGTTAATTCGGTGTCGGTGTCGGTGGTGTTGGTGTTAGTGTTACTCTTGGTGTCGGTGTCGGTGGTGTTGGTGTTAGTGTTGGTGTTGGTGTTTGTGTAGGTGGTGGTTGGTGTAGTGTTGGTGTCGGTGTTGGTGTTGGTGTTAGTGTTGGTTTGGTGTTGTGGTGTTGGTGTTAGTGTTACTCTTGGTGTCGGTGTCGTGGTGTTGGTGTTAGTGTTTGGTGTCGGTGTCGGTGGTGTTGGTGTTGTTGGTGTTATTGTTGGTGTTTGTGTAGGTGGTGGCTGGTGTTAGTGTTGGTGTCGGTGTTGGTGTTGGTGTTAGTGTTGGTGTCGGTGTCGGTGTCGTTGGTGTTGGTGTTAGTGTTAGTGTTGGTGTTGGTGTCGGTGTTGGTGTTAGTGTTGGTGTTAGTGTTGGTGTGTGGTGTCGGTGGTGCTGGTGTTAGTGTTGGTGTCTGGTGTCGGTGTTGGTGTCGGTGGTGTTGGTGTTAGTGTTGGTGTTGGTGTTGGTGTCGGTGTTGGTGTTAGTGTTGGTGTTAGTGTTGGTGTCGGTGTCGGTGGTGTTGGTGTTAGTGTTACTGTTGGTGTCGGTGGGTGGTGTTGGTGTTAGTGTTGGTGTTGGTGTTTGGTTGGTGTCGGTGGTGTTGGTGTTAGTGTTGGTGTTGGTGTCGGTGTTGGTGTTAGTGTTGGTGTTAGTGTTGGTGGTGTCGGTGATGTTGGTGTTAGTGTTGGTGTCGGTGGTGTTGGTGTTAGTGTTGGTGTTAGTGTTGGTGTCGGTGTCGGGTGGTGTTGGTGTTAGTGCTGGTGTCGGTGTAGGGTGCTTGCGTTAGTGCTCGGTGTTGGTGTCGGTGGTGTTGGTGTTAGTGTTGGTGTTGGTGTTATGTTGGTGTTAGTGTGTGGTGTCGGTGATGTTGTGCGGTGTCGGTGGTGTTGGTGTTAGTGTTGGTGTTAGTGTCGGTGTCGGTGTGTGTGGTGGTGGTGTTAGTGTTGGTGTTGGTATCGGTGTTGGTGTTAGTGTTAGTGTTGGTGTCGGTGGTGTTGGTGTTAGTGTTGGTGCTAGTGTCGGTGTCGGTGTCGGTGTTAGTGTTGGTATCGGTGTCGGCTTCAGTGTCGTTGGTGTCGGTGTCGATGTTGGTGTCTGTGTTAGTGCCGATGTTGGTGTTGGTGTTAGTGTCTGTGTTGGTGTTGGTGTTTGTGTTGGTTTTGACATTGGTGTCTGTGTTAGTGTCTGTGCTAGTGTTTGTGTTAGTGTCGGTGTTGGTGTTAGTGTTGGTGTTCGTATTGGTGTTGGTGTTGGTATATGTGTTGGTGTTGGTATTAGTGTTGGTGTTGGTGTCTATGTTAGTGTCTGTGCTGGTGTTGGTGTTGGTGTCGGTGTTGGTATTAGTGTTGGTGTCAGTGTCTGTGTTGGTGTCGGTGTTGGTGTTAGTGTTGGTGTCAGTGTTTGTGTTGGTGTCGGTGTTGGTGTTAGTGTTGGTGTTGATGTTGGTAGAGTGAGGGGATATGATCGAGATGTATAAATGAAAGTCAGAACTAAACAAAGGTGATAAAAAAGTACTCAAACTATCCAACCAGGAGAGAACGCGTAGCAATGGCTTAAATTAGAACAATTTTGATTTAGGCGAGAAATAGGTAAACATTGGTTTGGAAATAGAGTAGTGGATGAGTGAAACAAGTTACCAAACATCATCATGAACTTAAATACGCTGGATAGTTTCAATGCATAGGTTGGATGGATATATGAGCGATAGGGGTTGGGTGTAAACAGAACTGCCCAGTATGGGCCAATAGGTCAGCTGCAGTTTCTTCCATTCTTATGTTGTTATGTTGTTATGTTGTGTCGGTGTTGGTATTGGTGTCGATGTTAGTATTGGTGTCTGTGCTGGTTTTGGTGTCGGTGTTGGTGATGGTGATGGTGATGGTGTTGGTGTTGCTGTCTGTGTTGGTGTTGCTGTCTGTGTTGGTTTTGGTGCCGGTGTCGGTGATGGTGATGGTGATGGTGATGGTGTTGGTGTTGGTGTTGCTGTCTGTGTTGGTGTCGGAGTTGGTGTTGGTGGTGTTGGTGTGTGTGTGTGTGTGTGTGTGTGTGTGTGTGTGTGTGTGTGTGTGTGTGTGTTCGTGTTAGTGTTGGTGTTGTGTCTGTGTGTGTTAGTGTGGTGTTGGTGTTAGTGTCTGTGTTACCGTTAGTATAGGAAAAGTCAGGGCCGATTTAGCTCCTGGGGATTAGCTGACAGTGTAACCATGGCTAGTTTTAGTTGTGAACAGCTCTGTGCCTCTCTGAAGGCTGAGGTAGAGAAGGTCTAGGGCAAAAACTTGAGGTTGAAGGAATTGACTGAAAGGATGAAGTAGGAGGATACGAGGTAGGGAGAGTCTGTGTATGACAACAACGTAGGCCCGTGGAGGGTAATGAGGAGAGGAAGGACTAAACTTGTGGTGAAAAAACAACAACAATGAAACGACAACAGCTAATTGTACTAGCTCCTTTAATCCTTTGGTAGACGAAATGGATGGTAACATAGTCAAGGAGAAGGCTGAGAAGGAAGGTACAAAAATCTTAATTGTTGGGGATTATTAGGTAAGATACCTAGATCAAGCGTTCTGTACTAAACACAGAAATAAGATGAAAGTGTTTTTGCCAAGAGCTAGGGCGCGTGATATATTAGACAGGATGGGCAATATCATATGTAATATTGGGAACAAACCCATTATCTGTCTCAGTGCAGGAGGCAATGATATTGGTTGGTGTAGGAGTGAGGAGCTTCATGCTAGGTTCAAGGCAACTATTGACCGAATTAGAAGGAAGGGAGTGATGCCTATGATATGTGGTGTCCTGCCTAAAAGGGCAGTCGGCAATGGCTGGTTGTCAAGGGCCGCTGGAGTCAACGGCCGTCTTTACATATATTGCAAGTCAATATCAGTTCCATTCATTGACAACTGGGACAAATTCTAGGGCAGAAGAGACCTTTATGCTAGGAATGGGGTGACAACCCTTGCTATATATCTCGAGAGGGCAATTCAAAAGATGTCGAAGTCTTTAAACTGCTAGGGGAACATGTGAGCAAGGGGGTCGAGGAGACTGCAGTAGGCACGGGTAAACAAAATGAAATGTTACAGAGAAATCTTGCGAGGAATGATGATACAGCTAAATCAGGCAGAGTTAAAACCTAAATTCGACAGTGAGAGGACTTACTGTAGATCATAAATAACTTCAAATGTCTAGTACACAAACAGTAGAACTATGAGAAATAAAATGGATGAAATTAGGGCTTTGATATCTACCCAAAAAGATAAATGGATATAACAGTATTCACCAAAACATGGATAAACGTAGGCTCACGTGAGGTACTTGTCAAATACCAAATTAAAGGTTACAATTTTTTTTATGCCGATAGGCAGATTAGAAAAGAAGGCGAGGAAACAATCTATATCAGGAATAATTTAAAGTGGAAAATCAATAAGAAATAAAAAATGAGGTGAAAACAGAAATAATTTGGATAGATTTAACTGATGGTAGGGAAAAATTAATCATAAGAGTAATAGATAGACCTCCTAATCTATCTCAATAGGATTAATGAACAACTTATTTGGGGTTAAATACACAAGGCATTCAGACATAGCAAAGTCTGTATAGTAGGCGACTTTAACTTTAGTCAAATAGATTGGACAGACCTTATGGATAACTCAAGTTCAGAGGATTTTCTTGTAAGAGTTCAGGACTGTTTCCTACAACACCATATAGCCGAACCCACCTGGGGGAATAATATAAGAGAATTAGTTCTGTCAAACAGAGAAGACCTCATTAGTAATGTCGATGTAGGAACGAATTAGCTAACAGTGATCACAAATAAGTAAGATTCAAAGTAGAACTTAATGCCAGTTGCAAGAAAAATTCCGTTAAATTCACAGATTTCAGAAGGACAAACTTTGATTTAAGCTGAAAAGGCAGCTGAGAGAAGGGGGCATTACGTTTGGGGTGAACAACATGACCTCACGTGAGGTGGAAATAATGTAACCTCACACAATGTACCCACAGTAGGTGACCTCAATTTACCTGGTGACCTGACAACGATGATCTCACAAAATATGACCACGAGCTATTTTTTTTTTTTACGGGGAATACAGGTCATCGACCCACAACAGGGCCTCGGGTAGAAAAAACAAGAGTAAAAAGAAATTGAAAATAGAAAAGGAAAAGATTATATTAATTTACACCACGAAGATGCCGGAAAACCAGCATTTTGGAGTGAGACAGATTACATGTGTATGAAAAAACAAAAGAAGGCACAGCATTCCACGGCTTGGCTGTGTGAGGAAAGAAGGGGGTAGTATAACTGGTTATTCTAGTGTGACTGAGATCCACAGAGAAACGGTGGGCACCGCGGGCAAGACGAGTGTTATGAGCCCATGGCCTTGCAGGCGGTACACAGGATGCCAAATCCACCGAACAATGTCCGTTAAAGTACCTGTAAGAGAGAGAGAGTGAAGCAACATTGCGACAAAGAGAAAGGGAAGAAAGATTATCAACTAAAGGAGGAGAGTTAATAAGACAATATACATTTTGATTCCACCCTATCTAACAGTTGGGCAGAAGAAGAACCACCCCAGATATGAGAGCAGTACGCCAAGTTAGGACGAATGGTTCCCTAATATACTTGAAGCAAATGCAAGGAGTGAAGTAGCTACGGCATCTGTACAGCATTCTCAGCTTTCGGGAGGCAGCTTTAGTAATGGTGTGGATGTGTGGCTTCCATGACATATTAGAGGAAATGGTGAGGCCTAGCATATCTATTTTAGAATTTGGCAGAATGATAGCGTCCTGAAATGTGATTGGTGGGAGTTCATCTAATTTGGAAAGATGTAATTGGTAAATACTGATTTTTATTACTGTTGAATTTAACCAAGTTTCTACCTCCCCATTCGGAGATGCTGTACAGATCCGCATTGATAGATGAAATGATATCTGCTCTAGAAACAGATCTAGTTTGAGAATTAGGGGGAAGGGGAAAATGTGAAGAAGAGTGGAGAGTAGAATCATCAGCGAAAGAATGCATAGAATTAGTCGTCGTGTGAAGTAAATCATTGATAAAAAGAAGGAAGAGAGTAGGTGAAAGTACAGAACCCTGTGGGGCACCACTATTGGAAGAGAAAGAGCGAGAGATCGATCCCTCGCCAACAACTGCCATGGATCGGTTCTCAAGGAAGCTAAAAATTAGAGAAAAAAGTTGGGGAGAGAAACCATAAGAGGGAAGTTTAGAAAGCAAAGACTTGTGCCATACCCTATCAAATGCTTTGGAGATGTCGAGTTTCCTCCTAATCCTTAAGAGACGATAACCAAAGATGGGTGCAGTAAGAGAGTAGATCACCAGTATATATCGCCTGGCGAAAGCCTAAGATAGTTTCGAAAATCTTAGAGAAGGATGAAGTTAGGGCAATGGGGCGATAGTTAGAGGGATTGGAATGGTCACCCTTCTTCGGGATGAGCTGAACCAAGGCATGCTTTCAAGAAGAAGGAAACGTTTGGGTTTTGAGGCAAAGGCGAAAGAGGCGAGCAAGGATAGGGCCCAGAACTTCAGCACTCTCCCTCAGAAAACGAGGGGGTATTCCGTCCGGTCCATGCGCATTACACCCAACCTGGATAACACACCAGCAACCATACGAGTGGAGATTATAGGAAAGTGTATAGGTTCAATAGGAGGAGCAGGAGTAGGAGGGATAGAGTTGGAATCGTTTATGGTGGAGTTAGAGGTGAATAGGGTGCACAAAGTCACAATACTGTATATCATACAGAAAACACAGTTAAGATAATAACGACCCCAAAATGATAAATAATAATCTAAAGAATATTACTGGACAAAGAAAGGTTTTAGGTAGTAAAATCAATCGTGATGACGCTTACCTCCTAGATTATTATATAATATTGGCCTGTAGGGTTAAGACAGAGATAAGAAAAGCAAAGAAGAATGATAAGCATGAACCTTAAACCAAGACAATAATGCGTATTTACTTGAAACAAAGCTAACCAAGTACTTGGATTTATACAAAGGAGTATTAGTTACAACACCAGTGAGGTTATCCTAAAACTATATCTAGCGCTTGTGACACCTCACTTGGATTATGCAAACAAATCCCAGGCATTAGGAACCATGAATATAGAGATATATTAAAGCATCTGATTTTGCACTCCCTAGAGAAACGTAGAGTGAGGGGCAATGTGATCGAGGTGTATATATGGAAGTCAGGATTAAACAAAGTAATCTAACAAAGGTACTTAAATAATGATCTAACCAGGAGCGAATTCGTATCAATAGTTTCAAATTAGACAAATTTAGATTAGGCGCAAAGATAGGTAAACACTGGTTTGGATGTAGAGTAGTTGGTGAGTAGAACGATTTACCAAACATCATCATAAGAACATAAGAACATAAGAAAATAAGGAGTCTGCAATAGGCCGGTTGGCCTGTGCATGGCAGCTCCTGTCGAGAGTTACTACCACTCCATGAATATATCCAGCCTCCGTTTGAAACTTTCCAGCGTTCCAGCACTTACTACAAAGTTGCTAAGCTTGTTCCACTCGTCCACCACCCTATTTGTAAACCAGTTCCTTCCTATCGCCCTCCTAAACCTAAACTTATCCAACTTAAATCCGTTGTTCCGAGTCCTATCCTGCTCGGATATTATAAGAACTTTATCTATATCACCTTTATTGATTTCTTTCACCCACTTGAATACTTCTATCATATCTACCCGCACTCTTCGTCTTTCCAGGGAATGCAAGTTTAGTTTCTTTAAACTATCCTGATATGGAAGGTTTCTAAGTCCCGGAATCATTTTCGTCATTCTTCGCTGCACCGACTCTAGTGATTTGGTATCCATTCTATAATAAGGGCACCAGAACTGAACCGCATAATCGAGGTGCGGCCTGACTAGCGCAAGATATAGTTGCAATAAGACCTCTGCACTCTTATCACTTACACTTCTAGATATAAAACCCAATACTCTGTTTGCCTTATTTCGAACATTAACACACTGTTTTCTAGGCCATAGGTCCGGGCTTACAAGTACCCCTAGGTCTCTTTCACAAGTCGACTTCTCTAGGCTGATGTTATTAAGGCTGTATACATTGCCAGTATTTGTTCTTCCAGTATTAAGTACGCTGCACTTGCTGGTGTTGAATTTCATTTGCCATTTTTCAGACCACCCCTGCAGTTTATTTAGATCCTCCTGTAATGTATTTGCATCCTGCCCTGAATTAATCTGCCGCCCTATTTTGGTGTCATCCGCAAACTTGCTTATGTCACTGCTGATCCCAGTATCTAGATTGTTTATGTAGATTATGAACAAGAGTGGGCTTAGTACTGACCCCTGGGGAACCCCACTGGTTACACGGCCCCACGCAGATTTAACACCATCTACGCTGACCCTCTGCATTCTATCGGTGAGCCATGATTTTATCCAATTTAAAACTTTCCCCTCGATACCATGAGCCTTAATTTTTCTCAGAAGCCTCTGATGCAGTACTCTGTCAAATGCTTTGCTAAAGTCTAAGTAAATAACATCGTAATTTTCGTCATTATCTACTACCTCGAAGACTTTCCTAAAAAATGTCAGCAGATTTGTTAGACAAGATTTTCCCTTTGTAAACCCATGATGAGAGTCGTAGATTAATTTGCTTTTCTCTAAATGCGATCGGATGTTATCTGCTATAATTGATTCAAGAAATCTCCCCACTACTGACGTCAAACTGATCGGCCGGTAATTTGACACTGCTGCTCTGTCTCCCTTTTTGAATATGGGTACTACATTTGCCTGTTTCCACAAGTCTGGCACAACTCCGGAGTCTAATGATTTTGTAAATAAGTTTACGAGGGGTTCACTAATCTGTTCCCCACACTCTTTCAAGACTCGAGGGAAAATTTCATCCAGCCCTGGGGATTTTGTCTTCTTTAGTTTATTTATCTTCTTAAGAACATCCACTTTTCTGATAGTGATATTCTTTAATTTCTCTTCTTCCTCTCCCTTAAATATCAGTTCCACCTCTGGGATTTCATCGCGAATTTCCTCTGTGAATACTGATAAGAAGTAGCTGTTCAATGTTTGCTTATTTCTTCACTGCCATTTATCACTTCTCCCCTCCCTGACTTTAAAGACCCAACTTTGTCCTTGACCTTTGTTCTATATACCTGGAAAAATCCCTTGGGACTCGCCTTAGATTCTCTTGCTATTTTGATTTCATAGTCTCTCTTTGCTTTCCTAACATTTTTCTTAACATTCCTAGATAGTTCATTATACCTATTTCTGAGCTGCTCCTCCCCTCCCTTTAATTTCTTATATATTCCTTTCTTTATTCCTATGTCATGTTTAAGTTTTCTGGTCATCCACCTTGGCTCATTCTTATTTGATCTAACTCGAACACGCTGGGTACCTGTAAATATAGGTTGGACATATATATGAGTGATAGGAGTTGGGTGTAAATGGGGCTGCCTAGAATGGGTCAATAGGCCAATTGCAGCTTCCTATATTCTTATGTTTTTATGTTCTTATGTTCTTATGTTCTAAATTTTTGTGTTAGTGTTGATGTCGGTATCGGTATCTATGTTGATGTCTGTGTCGGTGTTAGTGTTTATGTCGACGTTTGCGACAGTGTTGTTGTCGGTAATGGTATTGGTGTCCGTGTTTCTCTCGGTGTCAGTGTCTGTGTCAGTGTTTGTCTCGATGTTTATGTTAGTGTTGTTGTCGCTATCGGTATCGGTATTGGTGTCGGTGTCGATGTCTATGTTGGTGTCGGTGTTGGTGTCGAATGACTGGAGTACATTCTGCTAGCCTTGGTAATGACTTTCCAGAATATTAACCCTTTCACAGCGGGAGGTTACCCTAAGCAGAATAAAATCGTCTGGCGGTAGCCAGAATAAAATGGCAAGTGCGTGACTTGCGGTTAAAGGGTTAATTAGATGTCTCAATGCCCTTCTCGATATCACCTGAAAAATAACCCCATCAATCTCTTATATATATATATATATATATATATATATATATATATATATATATATATATATATATATATATATATATATATATATATATATATATATATATATATATATATATATATATATATATATATTTATATATTTATATATATATATTTCATGTAGATCCACAATGAAAACGTGGATAAGATAAATCTTGATAAAATCTCACGGGAAAAGGGAAACAACGGAGCACCTTAGCTTTCGTCTTTATTCAAGACATCTTCAGAGGCAACTGGATTACATGGAGAGAGAGACGCTTAAATATACAGGGTGACCTTATTAAACATTAGGTCAGGTCATGCCAAATATTTGCTTGTAAAACTTCCCATTTACTCTGAACACATTGTCAGTTACGCATAACTCTATCAATTTGAGAAAAGTATCATGTTCAATAGTTAAATCTAACAGTTGTAATTTATCTTTAAGAAATGAAAGTAGGTCTTTCACAGGTACTCTAGTGAAAAGTGAATTTACATCAAAACTTATAAATTCACATGGTTCATTGTGTTTGAGTTATCACCAAACGGCCATATGTAATGATATTTGGCCTGTGAGAGAGGATAGCATCACCAGCCACTTGATAATTAAGTAACAGAACCCACAGAACTCACGATAGGACGTAATGACGTTGCTTGTGTGTTTTGATCAATCCATACATATAAGGAAGTGAATGATTTGAGAGCTGCAATGAGATCGGGGTTCTTTCTTCCTCTCAGCCTATATGGAGTTTTTGGCTAGATTAAATCCAATATAGGACTCTTATCCTCCGTATAGATATGATGATGTTCTTTTGTCTTAAACAGGGACCCATTGAATTTTAATGTTAATGATATTGTCCGCATTTTATCTGAAATGAAAAATAATGATCCCTGCTATTCTTTATAGCTTATATCAGAGAAATGGCCAAACTACAAATTTAAAGTATACAAAGCCCACACAGTAGATAGTTTCATACACTTTTATCGAATCACCCTGAGTCTACCAAAATGTCATTTTTTTCATGTTTTGAAGATGTCCGCGTATTTTGAAATTTATTGATGATGAATTGAAACACATTCGTTCCATTGCAGACAAAAACTTAAAATTTCTGTGTTTGTTGATTTGTTAAAACTAAATCTCATTCACTCAATCTAAAGGAATTCACACTTATGAATATTTTGACTCTATCGTAATGAATTTGTCCTGTTAGTTCGGTCCTCAACCACTAAATATTAATGTTGCTTAAGTAGACCCAAAACTTACCTAACATAATAAAAAAAATACCCAAGTTGAAATGTAATGAAGGTTTATTGTATTCCAGAAAATGTAATGGTATGAAGACAGGAAATGCAGCTCAGAATCAGACAACATTAGTACAATATCAGAACAGCATCCTGAAAGAAAAGTTGTTCGTTCATGTTAGAATAATAACTCATCCCATTGCTTAAAAAGCAGAAGTATTCAAACCATCTTGTGTCACAGAAAGACTTCGGTTGAAGCTAGTCATTAATGAATTAAATCAACAAACCTTAAATAAAGACAATAAGGGTCACAAAAATGCTGAAACCTTGATCTAGATGTAGACAGTTATTTAAGGTCCATTATTTTGAATTCACCCTGTAGTCACGTCGCCCCCTTTGTGCCTCTACGTGTGTGTTGTGGGATTAGGTGGATATCATTATGACCTGACCTCATGTTTAATAAGGTCACCCTGTATATTTAGCCTCCTTCATGTAATCCAGTTGTTTCTGAAGATGTCTTGAATAAAGCACTGAAGCCAAGGTGTCCGTTGTTTTTTCCCTGTGATTTATCAACATATATATATATATATATATATATATATATATATATATATATATATATATATATATATGAATTACACGAAAGCTGGGAACTTTCGTGTTTTTCTTCATTGTATATCAGCATATACCTAGATCACGCAACCTACAGTGATTTACTTGCATATATATATATATATATATATATATATATATATATATATATATATATATATATATATATATATATATTTCTATTAGCCCAATAGCGGACTTACATACACCGACTCACCCGCCAGACTGAACCCACGCCAACAAGGCTATGATCAGACCGGAACGGCTAACCGCTGTCTACCACAGGATACAAGTCCTAGACTTTGTTATATTTCACACAAAAAGCCTGTGAACCTTCTAATGGGGACCACCCGTATCACGTAGGTGGCAGAGTATCCTGGTGGTACAGCGGTTAGCGTTCACCGCCAGTCATAGCTTGTGGGCCGGCCTGAACTGCGGGTTGGTGCTGATTGTATGTAGAAGTCCGCTTGCTTTATTGGGTTAATAAAATTACATATGATCCTCGTGTTTTAAGCCTGTTTGTAAAACGTTACCGTAACCCACCTACGTGATACGGTGGTCCCAGCAGAGGTTCACGGCGATAAGCTCAGTTGAACAGGCTTTGTGTAAACATAACAAAGTCTAGAACGCTTGCATCCTGGTGGCACATAGTTGTTAGCGTCCCCGGTCACAGTCATAGTTCGTGGGCTTCGAATCCAGCAGTAAGGTTGATTATATATATATATATATATATATATATATGCATGCTGATAACCACAAGGAAAGAAGAAAACACGAAGTTCCCAAGCGCTTTCGTGTAATTCACATCTTCAGTGTCACAAGTAAGTTTATTCGATCTCAGACAAGGTTTAGATAGGGCAAAGAAGTTAACAATAGCTAACAGAGGGTTTATTGCAGGGCTTCTGAAGAACCCACGCGATTGACGATTGCCAATTGATGATTGCCGATTGATGAGTGTCGATTGACGCGATTGGAACGCTCGGAGCAGTTTTGTCACTGGTTAGCGAGCTTTTAGCTGGGACTTCCCGGAATGAATGAGGGCCCCTGACAGCTAATTACGTGGGACCGGCACCCGCCCTGGGTTGACGATCGACTGGGTCACCAAATCTTCCCCACCTTGGTTCACAACACCACATATCTTCAGTCAGTTTTGTGAAAACCTCTCACTAACGGGAAAATAGAACCCCCCCCTCAGCTGGACAGGTTTCATTGGCCCATGGCAGTCGCTCTCTTCTGGTTCATGGGTGTACTGAGTGTAAACTGAGGCAGTCTGAGTGAATGAACGGTCACACACACTGAGACCAGGAGTCTAGTGGGTACTTACGAGACATTTTATCTCCCCAGTATGGA
Source organism: Homarus americanus (assembly GCF_018991925.1). Taxonomy (NCBI): domain Eukaryota; kingdom Metazoa; phylum Arthropoda; class Malacostraca; order Decapoda; family Nephropidae; genus Homarus; species Homarus americanus. The sequence continues at coordinate 27,942 of NW_024752714.1, forward strand.
AACGCTCTGAGCTTGTGTGATGCATGTTACGGGAAATGGTGGAGAGGTGTGTTTAGAATTTACTAAGTCCAGGTGTAAAAACAGTGCTCCTCATGGTTGATTTTCACACATGAGACGTAAGAATTCCTGTCCAAAGTCGTGAAGGGCATGTTAGTGCCTTAAAAGTACGGGTGCATTCGGAACCTATGGGTGAGATTAAGAAGCATGTTTTAAGGGTATTGGTGGAGAAAAACATTCATGACTCCTGAGATCTAGAAAAAGTATTGACAAAAAAACAGCAGAGAACCCGCCTGCCTGATGGGTCATGAGTGATTTTCTCCGGTTTCTTGTAAATGCCGGCCTCTTTGGCAGGCTAGTAGTTATACCCTTCGGGTTATTGGGCAGTCAGGATTGTAGTAGTTGTGGGTCATCCCAGACAGGCTATGATTGATCCATGTGTGTAGTTAATAATTTCTTCATATTTTGATACCATTTCTTAGTGACTGATATTATTTTGTTGAATGCCCTTAAGGTATGTTCATGGTGGAGTTAATAATTTCTTAATATTGTTGATACTATTTCTCAGTGACTGATATTGTCTTGTTGGGTGTAGTTAATATTCCTTAAATATTTTTGATACTATTGTTTTCCAATGTTTATGTGTCACTAAGGGATGTGAGATAACGAGGAACTGTTTTCAGATGAGCTCCTCATTCTAGTGTAAGTAGCATTGTTACCGTAGTAGTTTCTCATAAGGCATTTAATATTTCTACCTATTTTTGATATCATGGATAACCTTTGTTCCCCAGCGTAGTGTTTTAAGCTAGGCTAATAAGTGCGCAAATGTTGGTGTACCATTATTGATTGTGGTTGTAGTGTTGGAGGGAAGAGAAGTGTCATATTTTACAGTGCGTCTCATTCACCGCAATCACAGGTGCTATCTTTCCTTAGGTCACGGAGAATATTTTTTAAATTAATTGTGTTAGTTCTGGTTCGGGTTTTTCTCAAAGGGGCGCTTCTGCTGCATTACCATCCACTATAAACAAAACCCCAAGTGAGAGAATTCCTACTGGTTACACACACACACACACACACACACACACACACATATATATATATATATATATATATATATATATATATATATATATATATATATATATATATATATATATATATATATATATATATATATATATATATATAGAAGAAAGAAACACAGTTCCCAAGCGCTGTGTAATTCACATCTTCAGGGGAGTACAGACTAGAATCACGCGCACCTACAGTGATTTTTGCATATATATATATATATATATATATATATATATATATATATATATATATATATATATATATATATATATATATATATATATATATATATATGTGTGTATATATAATATATATGTATATATAATATATACAGGCACCATGCCACTAGAGGACGGCAGAAATGAGGCTACTAGGAGAACGGGAGACACGAGGCCACGAGAGGACCGCCAAACACGAGGCCACGACAACTACAGACGGGCAAGGGGAGACCTAATTGAGGTGTATAAGCATCTCAAGGGGTACTACTCAGTCGAGTGTCCTTACTTGGAGCTGGCGGACGCTCGCCCCACAAGGGGTCACAGCTCAAGATTGAAGAAGCCGCAAGAACAGAAAACTGTGAGGGCAAACTTTTTCGGAGTGAGGGTTGTAGACTCTTGGAACAATCTACCAGAAAGAGTTGTGATTGCACCGAGTGTGAGCTCTTTCAAGACAAGACTTGACCAACACTGGGGCGGGTTCAGGTACATTCAGGAGCCGGTGCATGCCCAGTACTTGCCAACAGTGCGTAACAGAGACGTGACCGATCACCCAAGCGGCTAACGAGCCGATCAGTGGTGAAGAGGATAAAAGTAAAGTAAAGGACAGTCAGACCTAAGGTCACATGAGGACCGGCAGACACAAGACCACTAGTGGACCGCCAGACACGAGACCACTATAGGACCGCCAGAAACGAGACCAATAAAGGACCGCCAGACATAAGGCCGCTAGAGAACCACAAGGCCACTAGAAGACCACGATACACGAGGCCACTAGAATAATGGCAGGCAAGAGGCCACGGAAGGACCTCCAGACACAACGACAGTAGAGGAACGGGAGACACTGGCCACTTGATAAATGACAAACACCAGGCCACACGATAAAAGGCAGAGAGAAGGACGCTAGATTAACGGTAGACACCATGCCACCAGATTAACGGCAGATACCAGGCCACTAGATTAACGGCAGAAACCAGGCCTATAGATTAGTTCTTCTTAACCTTTTTTCCTGTTCGCACCCCTTCCAAACCGCCAAGCCGTTCTCGCACCTCTCCCCCCGAATTGATGAAAGAACATATCGTCATGGGAATTAATAACAGATCCATTGTGGTTTGTTATCTATGTTGACACATCAAAAATAAATAGTGAAAATGCAATGAATTACCAAAGTGCAAAAAATACACAATTGATAACTAAATAATACATTGTAAAAATTCAGATAACTACAAATGTGCAAAAATGACTTTACAATGCTAATACTTTGCATGGTACGTTGCGGATGAAGCTGATTGATTGTGCTTGCGCACCAAACTCAGTGACTTCGTTGCGGTTTTTTGTCCTCCATGATGGCATCGAACCCTGGCGTCTTAGCGCTGGGAGCTACTCGCAAGTCGTGTTGAGGATCCAACCGATTCCTACACTTGGTTTTAATATGAAGCAGACACGAAAATCCTGTTTCACATAGATACGTGGTCGCAAACGGCACCAGCACAGCGAGGACCTTCCTTGCTAGCAGGGCCGGCCTTAGGAGGTGCGGGACCCAATTGGGAAAAATTTTGGTGGGCCCCAGGTTCCCAGCCATGGTCTGTAGAATGAGAGAAATATAAATAAAGTCTATTATAGACTTTATATCTCTATGGTAAAATGGAAAGTAATCAAGATGTGTGCTTAAAAAGTGCATGCGAGTTAATGGACCAAACAGATCTAAGCTATATTTTAATATAAAATTGCATACATGTAAGCCTACAAGTAACAAACAAAATGTATAGATCACCTCTGAAAAGTACATAGTTACAATACCACTTGTTTTAGTGACTGTGAAATGATATGGTGTTACATATATATTGCAATGTGTTGTTGTGTGTACTTGACGAGCGCGAGGCCCCCTTAGGCGCGCGGGCCCCTTAGGCGCGGGGCCCAATTGGGAGCAATTGGTCCAATTGGCTTAAGGCCGGCCCTGCTTGCTAGTACAGGAAATATTTCAAGCTGAGAAGCCCAGAAGTGTTCCAGTTGACCCTCGGAAAACTCCATTTGGATTGCATGATTGTTCCTCAAATCGATGAGATCTTCCTTGATGTCGCTGTCATAATCAATGGCACACACCAGGCCACTAGAGGAACGGAATAAACCAGGCCACTAGAGGAACGGCAGATACCAGACCACTAGAGGAAAGGCAGACACCAGGCCACTAGGGGAACGGCTGATGCTAAGCCAAGAGAGGAACGGCAGATATCAGGCCACTCGAGGAATGGCAGAAACCTGGCCAATAGATTAACTGCAGACACCAGGCCACTAGAGGAACGGCAGACACCAAGCAACTAGAAAAATTGTAGACAGACACCAGGCCACTAGAGGAACAGCAGACACCAGGCCACTAGAGGAACTGTAGGCAGATACCAAGCCACTAGATTGATGGCAGACACCAGACCACTAGAAGAACAGCAGACTCCAGGCCACTCGAGGAAGAGCAGACACCAGGCCACGAGAGGAACTGTAGGCAGACACCAAGCCACTTGATTAACGGCAGGCACCAGGCCACTAGAGGAAAGGCAGATACGAGACCACTAGAGGAAAGGCAGACACCAGGCCACTAGGGGAACGGCTGACACTAAGCCAAGAGAGGAACGGCAGATACCAGACCACTAGAGGAACGACAGACGACAGGCAACTAAAGGGAACGGCAGACATCAGGCAACTCGAGGAACGGGAGACACCAGGCCCCTAGAGGAACTGCAGACACCAGGCCGACCGAGGAACGGCAGACACAACGCCACTAAAGGAACGGCATACACTAGGCCAGTAGAAGAATAGCAGACACCAGGACGCTATATTAACGGCAGACACCAGGCCTCTAGAGGAACGGCAGACACCAAACCACTAAAGGAACGGCAGACACTAGGCCACTTAGAGGAATGCCACACTCCAGGCCACTAGAGGAACGGCAGCCACCTGACCGATAGATTATTAACTGCAGACACCGGGCCACTACACTAACACCAGACATCAGGTCACTAGACTAACAGCAGACAACAAACCAATAGATTTACGGCAAACACCAGGCCACTAGAGGAGCTTCAGACACCAGGCCACTAGAGAAACTGTAGGCAAACGCCATGCCACAAGAGGAACAGCAGACGCCAGGCCACTAGAGCAATTGTAGTATACCAGGCCACTAGAGGAACTGTAGGCAGACACCAAGCCACTAGAGGAACGGCAGATACCAGGTCACTAGAGGAACTGTAGGCAGACACCAAGCCAACAGATTAACGGCAGATACCATGCCACTAGAGGAACAGCAGGCACCAGGCCACTAGTGAAACGACAGACACAAGGCCACTCGAGGAGCAGCATACACAAGGCCACTAGAGGAACAGTAGACACCCGGCCACTAGAGGAACTGTAGGCAGGCATCAAGCCACTAGAGGTACGGCAGACACCAGGCCACTACAGGAACAGCAGATACAAGTCCAATAGAGTCAAAGCAGACACAAGGCCACTAGAGGGACAGCAGACACCTGGCCACTAGAGGAACAGCAGACACCAGGCCACTACAGGAACAGCAGATACAAGGCCAATAGAGTCAAAGCAGACACAAGGCCACTAGAGGGACAGCAGACACCTGGCAACTACAGGAACTGTAGGCAGGCATCAAGCCACTAGAGGTACGGCAGACACCAGGCCACTAGAGGGGCGAGAGATAATGGCCACTGTGATTAGAGGAACGGCAGAACACCAGGTCACTAAAGGATCGGAAGACACAAGGCCGTTAGATTAATTACAGACACCAGGCCACTAAACTAACGGCAGAAACGAAGCAGATACAGGGCCTCTAGAAGAACTGCAGACACAAGGCCACTAGAGGAATGGCAGACACCAGGAATACTAGAGGAATGTGTTACGAGTTGGGGATTTAGAAACTGGTTTAGAATATAGTTAAAAGTCTACCCAGATCCCAACAGGCAACAACAATAAAAAACTGAACAAACAAAGACAATCGGACAATAAAAGGGTAGTCAAAGGATGCGAGTTTTTGTTGTGTATAATAAAGTACAATAAATTCCTTAACAAAATATCCAGCTTTCTATAATTTACCCTTAACCATACTGAACTTAAACATATGCAACATTGGCTTAACAGTATATACATATTTATACAACATACAACAATCTGAAGCAAGTGGAGGTTACAATACTCAAGTGCTGTGCTGAAGTGTCTGACGAGTAGGGCTGAGTATTGAAGAAGATGGTAGGTAGTCACTGTGCCGTAGGTTTCCAGGATAGGTAATCCAAGTGTGGTCACTTCCCAGAGTGAACTGAACTCTCCTCGATCCGGAGCTGATGAGGAAGAGTTGGAGGAGGTGACCCAACAACCAGGATATGAAGAAAGGAAACCCGGAGTGGTGACTAAAACTAGTCATACTCGGGCCGCGTCCTTAGATGGCGTTGGTCGGTAGTGCTGGGTAGTTATATCATGACACAATAGATGGCGTGGTTCGTAATACACCCCCCCTCCAAAGACCTCCGTAGCGCGGGCGCGAAGGAGGTGATCACCTGGTGCGTCTGGAGAGTAGCTGCTGCATTTCCACTGGAGCTCGGGATAAGGAGTCCGCAATCAGGTTGTCCACCCCCTTTATGTGCCGGATTTGTAGATTATAGGGCTGGGTGAGGAGAGCCCAGTGGAGGATTCGCTGGTTGGAGGTTTTGTTGGTTTGGATGATCTTGAGCGGGTTATGGTTGGTGAAGACTATGGTGGTTTGTGGGCGAGATTGGAGGTAACATTCAAACTTCTTTATTGCCAACACCAGAGCCAGGGCCTCCTTCTCTATGGTCGAGTAGTTGGTCTGATGTTTTTTCAACTTGGCGGAGTAGTATGCCACAGAGTGAAGGACATCAGTGGTTGGGTAGGGTTGTAGGAGCACAGCCCCCACTCCGACACCGCTAGCATCGATTTGCAGATGGAAGGGCAAGGTGTAGTCAGGTGAGTGGACTACAGGCTTGTAGGCAAGGAAGGCTTTGAGGCAGTGGAAAGACTGGTCGCACCTCTGGTTCCACATGTAAGGGACCGCAGAACTGGTAGGTCTGTGAGGGGTCCGGCCACACTGGAGAAGTTACTGCAGAACCGGCAGTAGTAGCCGCACATCCCCAGGAAGCACATGAGTTCCTTCCTCGTCCTTGGAGTGGGGAAGGACAAGATGGCTTTAACGTTTGCGTCCTTGGGTCTCACCATACCATGCCCAACGATATGTCCCAGGTAAGTCACTGAGGCCCGGCCAAAAGCAGATTTAGCCAGGTTTATGGTGAATCCAGTCTCTTGCAGTCGTGCGAACAGTATCTCCAAACGCACCAGATGTTCGTCCCAGCCGTCCGACACCACCACCAGGTCATCCAGGTAGGCGAACGTCCCATCTAGGTCCTGAATCAGGTAATTGATTGCCCTCTGGAATGTGGCCGGAGCATTAGAAAAACCAAACGCCATAACCAAATATTGAAAAAGACCAAATGGAGTATAAATGCTGAGATTATTTTTGCCCTATCCGTGAGTCTCACTTGATAATATCCTTTCATCAAGTCCACCGTTGTAATAAATTTTGCACAGCCTATGCTGTCTATTATATCTTAAATCAAAGGTAAAGGGTAGGAGTCTGAGACAGTGACCTGGTTCACTTTACGATAATCGGTACAAAAACGAAAACTGCTATCGGGTTTTGGAATGAGAAGGCAAGGTGAAGCCCAGGGGGAGGTACTAGGCTCAGCTAAGTTATGTTTTAACAAAAAATCTACCTCCTTTTTCATAATCTCTCTTTTTTGTGTATTTAACCGATATGCTGATTGCCTAATGGGTTGTACATCATCTGAGATTAGCTTAATATCATGTTTAAGTATATTGCAAAACCCTGGGAGGTCTGACGTGACTTTAGGAAATGTTGATAATAACTTAGTGAGATCTTTTGCTTGAGATGGATTCAGAACAGAAAAATACTCATCCAAGTTGTTGAGTATGTGACTATTAGCAGGGTTTTCTTTAGGTAGAGGGAAGTCTAAATTCTCCAATAGGTCCATGTCATCTGTCTCCGGCTCCGGCCCTGACGAAGCCGTATGCAATACAGGTAGGCTTATAGCCTCTGGGATGTCTTCCTTTGACTGCCTGGAATGGTAAAGTTTCATGAGATTAATGTGAACAAGTTGTGAATCTTTTCTGCGATCAGGAGTATGGACTATATAGTTGAGGGGAGATAGTTTATTAGCAACTATATAGGGACCAGTAAACTTGCTTTTAAGGGGAGAGCCTGGAATGGGTAGAAAGAGTAACACTTTGTCACCTGGAGAAAATGATCTTTCAACTAATTTAGGTTGGGACTTCACCATTTTGTCTTGGACTTTTTTTAAGTTTGACTGAGCAATGGCTCGGACTTCAGTTAATTTGTCCCGTAAAGTGTCAATGTATTGGGAAACTGTTGCGGGCTTAATAGATGGAGTGTCACCACCACTGCTCCTTTACTATTTTAAGGGGTCCCCTAATTTGTCTCCCATATAGTAACTCGAACGGGGAGAAACCCAATGACTCCTGGGGACATTCCCTGATGGCAAAGAGTAACAAGTCTATGCTTTCATCCCATTCCTTTTGGTGTTCTATACAGTATTTTTTTAGCATTGATTTGAAAGTTTGATGGAACCGTTCCAAGCAACCTTGGGATTGTGGATGGTAAGCCGAAGATGTACAATGGTCCACACTGAGGTCTTTCATCACCTGTTTGAAAAGATTGCTTGTAAAATTGGTGCCCTGATCGGATTGAATCTCTTTAGGAATGCCCACTAAAGTGAAAAGGTGCAAAAGAGGTTTGATTACATTTTTTGAAGTGATGCTTTTAAGGGGAAAAGGCTCAGGATAACGTGTACTGGTATCCATAACTGTGAGCAGGAATTGATTTGCCTTCTTAGTCTTTGGTAATGGGTCCACACAATCCACAACAATCTTTTCAAATGGTGTAGAAAATACTGGAATGGGCTTAATGGGAGCTGCTGGTATACCTTCATTTGGTTTTCCTACCATTTGACAAATATGACAAGATTTTAGGTACTTTGACACATCCTTCCTAAGTCCAGGCCAGTAATAGTGTTGGAGGAGCATTTTATATGTTTTCAGGATTCCCAAATGTCCTGAAATACCATCATGGGCAAGGGCAATTAATGCTGGTCTGACTGAGGAGGGAATTACCACTTGATGTATTTCAGACCACGTGTCTAGATGGGTAAGCTCAGGGGGTCTATAGGCCCTTATCAAAACCCCTTCCTGATAATAAAAACAAGGAAATGTGTTAAAATCTTTACCCTCAACTGCCGCATGATGAAGTTTATTCAAAGATGGATCAGATTGTTGGGCTTTAATGAGCTCATCCTTACTAATGGTCTTATTGTACAGATCTTCTGTGGGTAGGAAGATATTGGAGGTGGTTTTAGATGAAGAGGGCCCATTTCGCACACTCTGTGACCGGGTGACAGCACAAGATGGGAAAAGGTGAGGAATAGTTTCTTCAAGGTCAGTGGTGGAGTTGACAGGTAAGGGAGAGTCGACTGTCTTTATGCTGGGAACCACTAGATCTCCTACCAAGTCATTACCCAATAATAAATGAATGCCGCTCACAGGCATTGGATCTTTCCTAATGGCTACTTGCACTTCCCCAGTAATCAAGGGAATTTGGAGGTGCACTTTAGCTAAGGGATAGGAAGAATGGGATGATAGATCTGAAATTAGAACACTCTCATTAGTAAATGCTGTAGATATATCAATGAATGACGTTAAACAGGAGGATAGATTGTGCTGCGCCCGTATCACGTAGTATACGAATAGGGAAAGAACGAGACCCCTCTATGATTGAAATTTTTCCCTCATAGGTGAATGAAGAGAAGAGATCCTGATGGGGCCTTTCCACATTGGTGGTTGCTATTGGTTTGAATTTGGGATCCAGGGAACTACTTTTAGAAGTTCGACACTTTGGGTGTTTACAAGACTGGATCGTATGGCCTGGTTTTTTACTGTAAGAACAATAAAACTTGGTTGCATCAGAGGGGGTAGGTGTGTGACCTTTCGACCTACCACTCACGTCCCCAAGGTCATCATCAGAGGAGTACCTAACATGCTGGAAAGTACCACGTTCCCTACTGCCCAGTGTCTCCTCCAGCAAGGTGTACACATCAGCCACCTCAGCCGCACGCCCTAAATTAACCACTTCACGCTCCTCCACATGCTTCAAGATGTGAAATGATATCTTGCTCTTCCACGCCTCCAGGACTACCAAGTTTAACAAATCCTGAAATGTGGAGGTCTCTGTAGCCTCTAACCACTTCTTGAAAAACCTAAGCTTTTCTTGAGCAAACTCAACAAAGGTGTGTGAAAATGTTTTGGTTAGTTTACGAAACTTCTGCCGATATCTATCTGGCGTGATAGCATAAGAGGTGAGGATATTATTTTTTACGTTATCATAGTCATCAGTCTGGTCTAAACAGTTATAAACTCTACGAGCCTTATCACATAATTTAGGAACTAACACCGACACCCACTGGTCCTTAGGCCACTCATTCTTCCCGGCTATTTTCTCAAAAGTCCTAAATGACCCGTCCATATCGGATTCATCAAACTCGGGAACAAGGGAAGAAGCATTAGCAGGGTTAAAAGCAGCTAGTCTCTCTTTTAATGCCACTTTTTTTTATTTAAACTCCGATGTTAAGGTGACTTCTGTCTCTTTCACCTGTAGTTCTCTCAGTCTAACCTCCTGCTCCAACTTGGCCTGTTCCAACTCATGCTCCAACTGGAGTTCTTTCATTTTGATTTGGAACTCGAACCTAGCTCGTTCTATTTCTAAGGCGTCTACTCTTTGTGTTTTTTCTTGAGGGCTAGCCAGACCTGAGGCAACTTCTGAGTGAAGAGGGGTGGTAGATAGTGGTTGAAGTGTATTGGACATGGGCGTTAATTGGTCAACAGCGGATTCTTCTAAAACTTCTTGTTGAACCAACATTTCAATTACCTGATTTTTTAACACTTCCTTAGTCATTTGCTGTGAATATGGGATATTGTAATAAGTGGCTATACTTTTCCATTCTTTCTTCAGGATATTAACACGAAATTTAGATACGAAAGGATTTTCAATAAAATCCTGGAGATCAAAACCTGAGGTGGTCATTGTTAAGAAAACTAGATAAATTAACTAATGGCCAAAAAGATAAGATAAGTGGATTACCCTAGAAAATATCACGGCAGTGGATAACCAGAAAGTCCCGGAAACTACCCAAGTTATACCTAGGGAAATTACACATATGAATATTGTTCTTCTGATAAGATCCTTAGATAAGGATAAGAGACTTGGAAAGATACTTGAAACAGGAAGGGCGCATTACGGCATTAATATAAAGATCCGGATAAACAACCCTTGAGTTACTTTATTATTGACCCCGAATGAGATAATGAGAAGAACAATAATTGAGGCTTTATAATTATGGGGTCCTGGTAGAGCGGGACATCCCAAGATATCACTTCACCCTAAACTAGTGACTATGGAACAGCCTACTCTGGAGCGAGGGTACGGCATTAAACAGATCCGGATTCTTCCTTACACTCGATAAGACTTACTACACGACTGCCTACGTGTAATAACAGGTAAGCCTTATGACACTCGGAACCTAATATCCTACGTCTGTCACTCTTACTGTACGATAATACCAATATATGCACACACATATGAAGGGAACTTTAAACCACCGTAAAGCAATTGTGAACAGAAGTGACTGGGAGGAATAATTAACAAGGAGTAACAAGGGGGGAAGAAATATGGCACTTAAGGTCGGGTCCTGTCACGGTCGCCATTTGTTACGAGTTGGGGATTTAGAAACTGGTTTAGAATATAGTTAAAAGTCTACCCAGATCCCAACAGGCAACAACAATAAAAAAACTAAACAAACAAAGACAATCGGACTATAAAAGGGTAGACAAAGGATGCGAGTTTTTGTTGTGTATAATAAAGTACAATAAATTCCTTAACAAAATATCCAGCTTTCTATAATTTACCCTTAACCATACTTAACTTAAACATACGCAACATTGGCTTAACAGTATATACATATTTATACAACATACAACAATCTGAAGCAAGTGGAGGTGGGAGGTAATATAGGGTTACAATACTCAAGTGCGGTGCTGAAGTGTCTGACGAGTAGGGCTGAGTATTGAAGAAGAGGGTAGGTAGTCACTGTGCCGTAGGTTTCCAGGATAGGTAATCCAAGTGTGGTCACTTCCCAGAGTGAACTGAACTCTCCTCGATCCGGAGCTGATGAGGAACAGTTGGAGGAGGTGACGCAACAACCAGGATATGAAGAAAAGAAACCCGGAGTGGTGACTAAGACTAGTCATACTCGGGGCACGTCCCTAGATGGCGTTGCTCGGTAGTGCTGGGTAGTTAGATCATGACACAATAGATGGCGTGGTTCGTAATAAATGGCAGACATCAGACCACTAGATTGACGGCAGACACCAGGCCACTAGATTAACGGCAGACACCAGACCTCTAGAAGAACGACAGACACCAGACCACTAGACTAACATCAGACACCAGGACACTCGTGGAACGACAGACATCAGGCCACTAGAGGAACAGCAAACACCAGGCCACTAGAGGAACAGCAGATACTAAGCCACTAGAGGAACGACAGGCACCAGGCCACTAGAGGAACTGTAGGCAGACACCAAGCCACTAGATTAACGGCAGACACCAGGCCACTAGAGGAGCGGCAGCCACTACACTAACACCAGACACCAGGCCACTAGACTAACAGCAGACAATAAACCACTAGATTTACGGCAGTCACCAGGACACCAGAGAAACTGTAGGTAGACAACAGACCATTAGAGGAGCAGCAGACACGAGGCCACTAGAGGAATTGTAGGCAGATACCAGGCCACTAGAGGAAAAACAGACACCGTGCCACTAAAGGAACAGCAGACACAAGGCCACTAGAGGAACAGCAGACACCAGGCCACTAGAGGAACAGCAGACACAAGGCCACTAGAGGGACACAAGGCCACAGAACAGCAGACACCAGGCCACTAGAGGAACAGTAGACACAAGGCCACTAGACGAACAGCAGATACAAGGCCACTAGAGGAACAGTAGACACCAGGCCACTAGAGGAACAGCAGACACCAGGCCACTAGATGAACAGCAGACACAAGGCCACTGGAGGAACAGCAGACATCTGGCCACTACAGGAACTGAAGGCAAACACCAAGCCACTAGAGGTACGGCAGACACCAGGCCACTAGAGGTATGGCAGACACCAGGCCACTAGAGGAGCGAGAGATAATGGCCACTGTGAGTAGAAGAACGGCAGACACCAGGTCACTAAAGGTAGACACAAGGCCGCTAGATTAATGGCAATCACCGGCCGCTGGATTAACGGCAGTCATTAGGCCACTAAATTAATGACAGACACCAGGCCACTAAGCTAACAGCAGACACGAAGCCACTAGATTAATGGCAGACACCAGGATACTAGAGGAATGGCAGGCATCAGGCCACTAGATTGACGGCAGACACCAGGCCACTAGATTAACGGCAGACACCAGACCACTAGACTAACAGCAGACACCAGAACACTCGTGGAACAGCAGACACCAGGCCACTCGTGGAACGACAGACACTAGGCCACTAGTGGAACGGCACACACCAGGCCATCAGTGGAACGGCAAACATCAGGCTAGGAGATTACCTCTAGAGGAAAGGCAGACGCCAGGCCACAAGATTAACAGCAGACGCCAGCCCATTAGATTAATTGTAGACACCAGGCCACTAGAGGAAATGCCGATACCAAGCTACTAGACTCTAGTACAGTGGTTCTCAACCTGGGGGCCATGGCCCCCAAGGGAGCCACGGCGAGCTGTTATAAATTGTACGTTTCCAAATAATGTTGGGAATCTGAATTAAACAAAACTTGTATTACTATTTTGACTTGGCAGAAGAGAATTTTTATTCTTTTTTTTTGTAATTTTGTTTAATCATAACGACAATACAATTTTATTATTTACATACTCTGGTGCTAATTTATTTTTATTTCTTACGGATTATTTAAGATTTCACAGGTCCAGTCCCTGTCTGTGTGACAGGCGCTGGACCGAGCTGCTGAACTGACTTGTTCAGTACGTATCCGTGTGTCATCCCTTTGCAAATGGTGATAGGACCGAATGATCTCAGTCTGGCCTGGGATGCCATCACGAAAACAGTGGAGTGTATTGTCTCTGAACCATATATTGTGTATGAGCTTGACTCAAGCATAATATACTCCGTAATTGGTGTAACTTATTTTGTTTCATAATTCATGTGGTCGCTGCTTTACGTGGGTGAAATATTTGTACACTTCCTTTATTAATTATTTCCTTATTTATTGGTGCCATTATTGTTCATACTTATTCTTTACTTATATAATCCTACCATTTTTAGTGCTAAATTGGTATGACTCACTATTCTTCTCATTCTTCCAAGTTGTGCAGTGCTTGTCAAAGGAGGCGTGTTCTTGCTTACAGGAAGTACACTTCAGTTTGCTAGCTTGAGTGTGAATGTTTACCTCTGTGCATGTTTGTGTATGACTGTATGTGTGCTTTATGTGTGAGTGCATGGGCGTGTTATGTATGTGAATGTGTGTGTGTGTTTGCCATTCTAACACTTGTCCTATTTATCTGTCCTTCTTTATCATTCTTTAGTCTTTATCACTTGTCTGTTTGTCTGTTCTGGGAGAAAAATGAAGGAGGCCACGAGGATGTTGAAAATTCCTCAAGGGGGGAATGGAGTGAAAAAGGTGGAAAACTACTGCTCTAGTAGCTTGAGGAACGGAAGACACCTGACCACTGGATTGGCGGCAGACACAAGGCAACTTTATTAACGACATACACCGGACCACTAGAGGAACGGAAGACGCCAGGCCTCTAAAGGAATGGCAGACACCAGCCCACTAGAGGAGGAGAAGACACCAGGCCACTAGAGGACCGGTAGACAGACACCAGGCCACTAAAGGAACGGTAGACACAAGGCCAATAGATTAATGGCAGACACCAAGCCCCTAGATTAATGGCAGACTCCAGGTCACTAGAGGAACGGCAGACACCAGGCCACTAGAGGAGAGGCAGATACCAGGCCACTAGAAAACGGGAGAAACCAGACCACTAGAGGAACGGCAGACACCAGACCACTAGAAGAACGTAATACATCAGGACACTGGAGGAGCCACTGGAGGCCACTAGAGGAAAGGCAGACACCAGGTCAATAGAGGAACGGCAGACACATGGCCGTCAGATTAACTACAAACACCAGGCCGCTAGATTAACGGCAGATACCAGGCCACTCGAGGAAGGGCAAACACCAGGCACCTAGATTGAAGGCAGACACCAGTGAACTATATTTACGGCAGACATCAGGCCACTAGATTAACGGCAGACATCTGGCCACTGGAGGAACGGGAGAACTCCAGGCCTCTGCTGGAACGGCAGACACCAGGCCACTGGAGGAACGGGAGACTCCAGGCCTCTACTGGAAAGGCACACAACAGGCTATTAGAGGAACGGCAGACACCAGACCACTAGAAGAACGGCAGACACCAGGCCACACTACATGTTTTTGCCTCATGTATAGCGAGAGAGAGAGAGATAGAGTGTGTGTGTAAAGAACCGTGCGTGTTATCCTGCACTGTTTGTTCTCCTAGTTTCTATATACAGTAGTTGGGTCGTACAAACGTTTTCTTTACAAAGTTTTATTTGAACCTGCACATACTCGTATATACGCAGCTCTCTCCCCTTTCCCTCTCTATTTGAATCTATGCGTGTACCTATAGTTTTTCCCGGACCTTTACCTATATTTGTAGCTTAGTCTGGGCATGTATACTACTGTACGTTGAGCTGTACCAGTACTTGCATTTATGTTAACAGTACTTGTAGATGTTCCTGTATTGGTAGTTGTATATGTATTCGTTATCTTTTGATTATATAACCAAACTTGTAACTCTAACTGTCTCTGTACTTCTGTTTGAGCCTGTAACTCAACTTTTATTTTTCCTTGCACTGTCCAGGTGATTGTGTTTGTACCAAGACTTGTACCTATAATTATAACTTCTTTATACCTGTACCTGGATTTGCACCCGCACCAATGGTTTTACCTGTACCTGTACCTGTATATCTGACTCGAATTAAATATTAACTAATTCTATATCGTTCCGTCTGGTATTAATTGATATATATATATTCTTACTCTCTTTCTGCCTGTCTTTCTTTTCCTATATCTACTATACTCTCTCTCTCTCTCTCGCAACATGACACTACAGCACTACAGATTAATGTTCAAGAGTCCCATTGGTTCTTAATCTGGGGGGGGGGGGCTTTTGTTTTCTTAACGTAACTACGCCTGTGCCAAGCAAGGGTAGAAATACTCGGTACTGTCCTACAAATGAATATTATTGGAGCAATATAAGTTTAAATATATTTTTTTAAAGGGTCTTCGTGCATGTTTAGATAAATATTTTCTCTGTATGTGAATAAATGAACATCATCAGTGGTCCAATGCATTCTTTTGTTACAAACCAACGAAGAAAAAAAAAGAGAAAAAAACATTAAAAACCTTTTTGCCTGAATTTATATCAGTTTTAGCAGCAAAAAAAAAAGTTGTGGTTTAATGTTTTACAGTAATAATAATAATAATAATAATAATAATAATAATAAAAATAATAATAATAATAATAATAATAATAATCCATCATCATCATCATCAACATCATCATCATCATCATCATCATCATCACCATCACCATCACCATCACCATCTATCTACAATTCTGTTTTGCTTTTCGAGCAAACGAAATACATAGCCATCAAGATCACATACCGTACATCATCAAACCTCTACTGAATTTACATTTACTTATATAATAATCTGAAATATAATCATGGTAAAAAGGAGACTAAATTTTTTTATTTTGTGAGGACTTAAAGAACATAATAAATAAAAAGGGGTGCGTCCCTATCTGGACTATCGCAATGTACGAGTATACAGGCATGGAGACCATACCTCAAGAACGACTTAACTTCCTTGAAAAGGCGCCATACAAAATGATTACGTACTCCTGAACTGCATCATCTCTCTCTACTAGTGTTGCCATACAAGAATACACAACTCTCTCCCTACCAGAATTGTGGGGAGAGAACACGATACTCTTTCTTTCTACCAGTGTTGTGAGGTGAGGACACACTACTCTCTCTCTACCAGTGTTATAAGGTGACGACACACTACCCTCTCTCTACCAGTGTTATAAGGTGGCGACACACTACCCTCTCTCTACCAGTGTTGTGAGGTGACGACATACTACCCTTTCTCTACTAGTGTTATAAGGTGACGACACACTACCCTCTCTCTACCAGTGTTGTGAGGTGACGACACACTACCCTCTCTCTACCAGTGTTATAAGGTGACGACACACTACCCTCTCTCTACCAGTGTTGTGAGGTGAGGACACACTACTCTCCCTCTACCAGTGTTGTGAGGTGACTACACACTACCCTCTCTCTACTAGCGTTATAAGGTGACGACACACTACCCTCTCTCTACCAGTGTTGTGAGGTGAGGACACACTACTCTCTCTCTACTAGCGTTATAAGGTGACGACACACTACCCTCTCTCTACCAGTGTTGTGAGGTGAGGACACACTACCTCTCTTTACCAGTGCTATAAGGTGACGACACACTACTCTCTCTACCAGTGTTGTGAGGTGAGGACACACTACTCTCTCTTTACCAGTGTTGTGAGGTGAGGACACACTAACCTCTCTCTACCAGTGTTGTAAGGTGAGGACACACTACTCTCTCTACCAGTGTTGTGAGGTGAGGACACACTACTCTCTCTCTACCAGTGTTGTGAGGTGAGGACACACGACTCTCTCTCTCTACCAGTGTTATAACGTGAGGACACACTACTCTCTCTCTCCACCAGTGTTATAAGGTGAGGACACACTACCCCCTCTCTACCAGTGTTGTGAGGTGAGGACACACTACTCTCTCTCTCTACCAGTGTTATAAGGTGAGGACACACTACCCCCTCTCTACCAGTGTTGTGATATGAGGACAAACTAACCCCTCTCTACCAGTGTTGTGAGGTGAGGACACACTACTTTCTCTCTACCAGTGTTGTGAGGTGAGGACACACTACTCTCTCTCTACCAGTGTTGTGAGGTGAGGACAACCAACCCCTCTCTACCAGTGTTGTGGAGGTGAGGACACACTACTTTCCCTACCAGTGTTGTGAGGTGAGGACACACTTCCTTCTCTACCAGTGTGTAGAGGTGAGGACACACAACTTTCTCTCTACCAGTGTTGTGAAGTGAGGACACACTACTCTCTCTCTACCAGTGTTGTGAGGTGAGGACACACTACTCTCTCTCTCTACCAGTGCTATAAGGTGAGGACACACTACTCTCTCTCTCTGCCTGTGTCGTGAGGTGAGGACACACCGCTCTCTCGACCAATGTTGTGAGTGAGGACACATCTTCTCTAACAGTGTTGTGAGGTGAGGACACACCTACTCTCTCTACCAATGTTGTGAGGTGAGGACACATATCTTTCTCTAACAGTGTTTGTGAGGTGAGGACACACTACTCTCTACCAGTGTTGTGAGGTGAGGACACACTATCTTTCTCTAACAGTGTTGTGAGGTGAGGACACACTACGCTCATGCAGTGTTGTGAGGAGAGGACACACTACGCTTAGGCAGTGCTGTGAGGTGAGGACACACTATGCTCAGGCAGTGCTGTGAGGTGAGGACACTCTATGCTCAGGCAGTGCTGTGAGGTGAGGACACACTACTTTTTCTACCAGTGTTGTGAGGTTAGGACACACTACTCTCTCTGTCTCTCTACTTGTGTTGTGTGGTGAGGACACACTACTCTCTCTCTACCAATTTTGTGAGGTGAGGACACACTATGCTCATGCAGTGTTGTGAGACGAGGACACACTACGCTCAGGCAGTGCTGTGAGGTGAGGGCACACTACTTTTCTGTGTTGTGAGGTTAGGACACATTACTTTCTCTACTAGTGTTGTGAGGTGAGGACACGCTACTTTCTCAATCAGGTGTTGTGAGGTGAGGACACACTACTTTCTCAATCAGTGTTGTGAGGTGAGGTCACATTACGCTCATGCAGTGTTGTGAGGTGAGATCAGGTGGTGTACAGTACAAGGAGACAGGAGAACCAGCTGTTTATATATTACTTGTCCCACCTACCTCCCACATGTTCCCTCTCACACTGCTACTCTCCCTTCGTCGCTCAACACCCGCCCTTCTCACACCTATAGTAACTGAACAAGCTCTCTCTCCTCTCTCTCTTCGCTTTCATCAACATCTATATCTTTTTCAGCTTCATCATCCACGTCGTAATCATCATCACCATTTTCATCATCGCCACACCATCATCACCATCACCATCATCATAATCATCAACATCATCATAATCGTTAAAATCACCACAACCACCATCAGCATCACCACTATCAACACCATCATCACCATAACCATCAACATCACCACAATCATCATCATCATCATCATCATCATCATCATCATCATCATCATCATCAACATTATCACCAACACCATAATCATCAATATCACCACCACCACCACCACCACCACCACCATCACCACCACCACCACCATCACCATCACCATCACCATCACCATAATCATCATCACCATCATCACCATAATTATTATCAAAATAATCACCACAATCGTCACCACCATCACCACAATCAGTTTCATCACCACAGTCATCATCATCACCATCATCATCATCAACACCACACAATCATCATCATCATCATCACTATCATTATCACCTTAAATATCACCACCACCATCACCATCATCACCATCACCGCCATCATCATCCCATCACCATCACCACCAATACCACCAATATGATTAGTTCTCCACAGATTGGAAGCACCATACACACACACACACACACACACACACACCAACAGGACCCGTCACTGAGCTTCAGGCACACCAACATATGCTAAACAGGCACATCAGTATATATATATATATATATATATATATATATATATATATATATATATATATATATATATATATATATATATATATATATATATATACTAATTACAGGCGTACCAACATATGCTAATTAGTTAACAAGTGACGCAAATCTGTCCAATAAAATAAACCACAACAAAAGAAGAAGCACTTTATATACACAGTAAAGATTTGTGTTCTTTCGTGCTTCTGGAAAAAGAAGTAAAAAAGTTATAATATAAAATAAACAAAACCAGAGTGATTGCTTGAAGAGAAATTGTCCATTTCTTCTTAATCAGGGCAGAGGTGTTCCATTTTCTTTTTGGTGAATTAAGTGGTGAGTATTTCAGTCATAAGATGAGAGATATTTAATGCAGATGGATTAGATTGATTGTCCGTAGGCAAGATGGGGAAGAGCCTAGGTATGAGGGTATTTTCTCCTTTGAACCACCTGGGCGCCTTGCTATGTGCGGGCATCGTAACAACAGCAATAAAAAATGTGAATGATATGTAAACTACGCCTCATGTATACAAATTTGAGCGAGTTGGGACCGATAGTAAAGGTTGGCTTAGTTTAACCATCCCTGCCTAAGTAAACTGTTGAATGTCCATCCAATCATTAGAGCAGTACAAGACGAAGTTGTTCAGGTAGGAGGCTGATGAACGTCTCCTGTTCGCTCCCTCACATGTTCAGATGATCGTTACCTACAAGTACTATCGCTAGTGAGAGAGAAAGAGAGAGAGAGAGAGAGAGAGAGAGAGAGAGAGAGAGAGAGAGAGAGAGAGAGAGAGAGAGAGAGAGTATAAATGAAAATAAGAGTGAAAGAGAAGGAATACGAGATTGTAAGAAAGAATGAAAAAGAATGAGAAAAAAAAATGTCAGAGAAAAATAAATATAGTAAATAAAGAACTTAGAGTTAGACAAGGTTGTGTTATCTCGAACTGTATAAAACATCAGTAGTATTGGTGAAGGAATAAGAAATAGTGGCAAATTAACATTAGCTCGTTAGTATGTAGATGATGGCTTTATTGTTACAGATAGTGAAGAGGCATTATAAAATCTTGTTAACAGATTAGCAGAAAAAAGGTGAAGAATGTGGGCTGACAATTAATGGTGTCAAGAGTTAGGTAATGATCGTTTCTTCATAAGGAATAAATCCTTAAATAAACTTTATGGTAGGCAACAGAGAACTTAAACAAATGGAAAACCTTATGTAGCTGGGAAATAACATAAATGGTAATAAATGTTAAAGAGAAATTGAAACATGAGTTGATCAAGAAAAAAGCTTTTGATACTTTCAGATTTTTTTAAAGGGGATATTAATTTCAGTTTGTAGAAGAGAAAGCTGAAATATATTAGAAGGAAGGTCACATGGAGGTGAGGCAGAATAGAAGGTTCTAACATTTTGGTATCACCGGCGAGTTTCTGGATATTTGTGATACAACTTATTGTTTCAAAATTTAAAGTGTGACGCTTCAGAAAATTACAGATTTGTGCAAAATTGAGAATCGGAAAGTAATAAAATTCTAACAAAAGAAAGTTCCACAGCTAAGAAAATTTTGGGACAGATATCCCTCACATGCTACCGTAACAAAGTGGGTTAAGGTGGGTCGGTGGGCGAGAGCAACTATTTCCCGAGTAGAGATCTTGATGATGGTGGAACTGCGGATCAGAGAGAACTAGATAGCCCAATCATTGAGATTGAAATTTTACATCGATGTCATGCTGCGACCATCATCAATGAGCATCTGGGAATATCTATGGTTCGTGCAAGATAGGTTCCCTGAAACCTTAGTGCTCAGAACCAATACCAGAGGGTCGTTTTAAGCCTGGAGCTCCTTAAATTGTACGAAGCTGATCCAGCCGATGTTTTTTTCTGACATCCTGCTATATAAAACAATGTAAACCAGTGACTATCATGTTGGCCTAATGCGAAAAACTACGGGAAGTCATCTGGGTGAAACGAGAATGATGACGACAGAGAATTATCGCTACTGTGTGACAATTCTTTGGTCCATAATTCGCGACATAGCTGACATAAGATACCATTTTATTATTATAAACCCGAAGTCCCACCCCCGAAGGCGCAACTTTCACGGTGGATGAGGAGCTGAAGGAGGCTACTAAGGCGTGGTTTGAGGAACAGTTGGTAGACTTCTATAAAACTCGTATAACAAATTTGAAGGACAATTACAATAGTCTAAGTGTACTGAAGAATAGGAATGGTGAGGACTGTTGCACGATTCAGAACTGTTGACACCTGTACCAGACACCCGATGGAGACCACAGACTTTCGATATTTGGTGCTACAGGAGAATGTTAAATATAAGTTTTAGTAACGGAGAAAAACTGGAAACATGAAATTATGAAAAGGATATGCTTACGCTATGTAATTAGCAATGAAGGGGTAATGATAGACATAAAGAAAATTGAGGTTAATATGGTCATGAGAAGACAAAGACTGGACTAAATGAAAGAAAATATAAACTGTGATCCTAGAGGAAAGTTAATCAAGGAGGATTGATATAAATAGCCCGAAAACGTTTGAAGTGGATAGTCAAGGTCACCAACCCTCAGATAAGCTGAGGGTTTATTTCAACTTTGGGAGATCTCCGCCAACAGGTACACTCGGTTTCTTGACGATACATCAATATTTACTAGTATTTTCCTGGAAATTTAGTAAAAGCAATTTTGAAAAAGTCAGTTTGGGTAGAGAGAGGGCAAATGATGACCACAAATACAACTTGTCTCTCAGAATTTAACAAGGAGAGTTTATTGAAAATGAAAGACTAGATAAGTTTTGCTGTAGCTACAAGAATTATCGAAAATTTCACAATGCTATAAATTTACATTTTAGTGAAGCTCCAGAGCTGTGAATACTCACATGGGAATTCGTCTCCGCTTGTATTAATTTTCTTAAAAAAACAACAGAATTTAACTCCGGTTTATTTTCATCCAAAGGAATAACAATATTGAGAGTACTCGAGTATATTGAATAAAGGTAGCCTATCAACCAGCGAGGGATTTTTTGTTGCCCAAAAAACTTTTATTGGGTTTAGGGAACGACAATTATTTTATAAAATGTAATTGACAGACTTTTTGCTCTCATGGTGACACAGGACAGCCAGGAAGAGAGTATTATACGTAGGAGACTGGGTTGAGTGTTGGATACTAGGTCGTGTGGTGGATACTAGGTTGTGTGTTGAATACTAGGTCGTGTGTTGATACTAGGTCGTGTGTTGTATACATAGTCGTGTGTTGCTATACAAGGTCGTTGGATACTAGGTCGTGTTGAACACTGGGTCGTGTGTTGATACTAGGTCGTGTTGGATACTAGGTCGTGTGTTGTATACAAGATCGTGTTGACACTGGGTCGGTGTTGGATAGTAGGTCGTGTTGACACTGGTCGTGTGTTGGACACTGGTCGTGTGTTGGATACTAGGTCGTGTTGTATGCAGCGTCGTGGTTGACACTGTCGTATTGGATACTCAGGTCGTGTGTTAGACACTGGATCGTGTGTTGGACGCTAGGTTGGGTCTTGGATACTAGGTCATGTGTTGGATACTAGGTCGTGTGTTGGATACTGTCATGTGTTGGATACTAGGTCATGTGTTGGATACTAGGTCGTGTGTTGATACTGGTCGTGTTGACGCTGGATCGTGTGGATACTAGGTCGTGGGGCTAGTCATGTGTTGGATATTAGGTCGTGTGTTGACATCGTCGTGTGTTGGATACTAGGTCGTGTGTTGGATACTAGGTCATTTGTTGGACACTGGTCGTAAGTTGATACTAGGTCGTATGTTGGATACTCAGGTCATGTGTTGAATACTAGGTCATGTGTTGGATAATAGGTCATGTGTTGGATATTAGGTCATGTGTTGGATACCAGGTAGTGTGGTGGATACTAGGTCATGTGTTGATACTAGGTCGTATGTTGGATACTAGGTCGTGTGTTGACACTGGCCCGTGTGTGGACACTGGCCTGTGTTGGACACTGTCGCGTGTTGGACACTGGGTCGTGTGTTGGATTCTAGGTCATGTGCGTGGATACTGGGTCGGTGTTGTATCACAAGGTCGTGTGATGGATACTAGGTCGTGTGTTGATATTAGATCGTGTCTTGGAGAATGGGTCGTGTTGATACTCGTGTGATACTAGGTCATGTGTTGATACTAGGTCGTGTGTTGGATACTAGGTCGGTGTTGGATACTAGGTAATGTGTTGGATACTAGGTCGTGTGTTGGACACTGGGTCGTTTTGATACTAGGTCATGTTGGACACTGGCTCGTTTTGGATACTAGGTCATGTGTTGAATACAAGGTCGTGTGGTTTGGATAACAGGTCGTGTGTTGGATACAAGGTCGTGTTGGATACTACTGAAATGTGTGTTGATACTAGGTCGTGTTGGACACTGGATCGTGCATGATACAGGTCATGTTGGACACTGGTCATGTATTGATAATTAGTTCATGTGTTGGATACCAGGTCGTGTTGATACTGGTAATGTTGGATACTAGGTCATGTGTTGGATACTAAGTCGCGTGTTGGATACTCAGGTCGTGTGTTGGATACTGGTCGTGTGTTGGATACTAGGTCGTGTGTTGATACTAGGTCGTATGGTGGACACTGGGTCGTGTGTTGGATACTGGGTCGCTGTGTTGATACAAGGTCGTGTGTTGATACCAGGTCGTGTGTTGGACACTGCTGTGTGTTGGATACTAGGTCGTATTTGGATACTGGTCATGTGTTGGATACAGGTCGGTAAGCGGATACCAGGTCGCGTGTTGATACTCAGGTCGTGTGTTGGATACTGGGTCGTGTTGGATACAGGTCATGTGTTGATACTAGGTCGTGTGTGGATACTGGGTCATGTGTTGATACTCAGGTCATGTGTTGATACCAGGTCGGTGCTGGATACCGGTCGTGTTGGATACTGGTCGTGTAAGTTGGATACTAGGTCATGCGCGTTGGATACTAGGTCGTGTGGAGGACACTCTGGTCGTGTGTTGATACAGGTCGGTGTTGATACCAGGTCATTTTTGGACACTAGGTCGTGTTGGATTAATTGCCAGTGTTGGAATACTAGGTCATGTGTTGTATACCAGGTCGGTGTTGGATATTGTCATGTGTTGATACTAGATTGTGTTGGACACTGGTCGTATGTTGGATACTAGGTCATGTGTTGATCACCAGGTCGATGTGGTGATACTAGGTCATGTAAGCGGATACAAGGTCGTGTGTGAATACCAGTAACGCGTTGGCTCAGGTCGTGTTGATACCAGGTCGCGTGTTGATACCAGGTCATGTGTTGGATACCAGGTCGCGTGTGGGATACCAGGTCAAGTGTGTTGGACAGGTCGTGTGTTGATACCAGGGTCGTGTGTTGGACACTGTCGTGTGTTGGATACTAGGTCGTGTAAGTTGGATACTGGGTCGTGTATTGATACCAGTTATGTGTTGGATACTAGGTCGTGGTAAGCGGATACTAGGTCATGTGTTGGATACCAGGCCTCGCGTGCGTTGGATACCAGGTCATGTGCTGCGATACCAGGTCGTGTGCGTTGGATACTGGGCCGGTGTGTGGATACTTCGGTCATGTGTTGGACACCAGGTCGTGTGTTGATACTTCGTCGTGTGTTGGATACTAGGTCGTGTGGACACTGGTCGGTGTTGATCACAGGGTCGTGTAAGTTGACACTGGGTCGTGGTGTTGATACCGATCGTGTTGACACTAGGTCATGTTTTGGATACTAGGTCGTGTGTTGACTCTGGATCGTGTGTTGATACCAGATCGTGTTGATACTAGGTCGTGTTGAAATACATGTGTTGATACCAGGTTACGCAAGGTTTGCCACTAGGTCGTGTGTTGGACACTGGTCGATGTTGATAATAGATCGTGTGTTATACTAGGTCGTGTGTTGACACCGTCAGCGTGTTGGACACTAGGTCGTGTGTTGGAAACTGGTCATGTGTTGATACCAGGTCGCGTTAGGTCATATGTTGACACTGGTCGCGGTTGGACAATGCAGCGTGTTGATACCAGGCCGCGTAAGCGACACCAGCCTGTTGTGCATGTTGGACGGGCCGGGTGATACCAGGCGCGTGCTGGATACCAGGTCGTATTGGATACCAGGTCGTGTTGATACCAGGTCGTGTGTTGGATACTAGGTCGTGTATGGACACTAGGTCGTAAGCTGATACAATATCGTGTGTGAATACTAGGTCATGTGTTGGATACTAGGTCGTGTGTTTGATACCAGGTCGTGTTGACACTGGTCGTGTGTTGGACACTGGGTCGTAGGTTGGATACCAGGTCGGGTATTGATACCAGGCGCGTGTTGGATACTAGGTCAGCTGTTGGATACTAGGTCGTGCTGGATACCAGTCGTGTTGGATACCAGGTCGTGTTGATACCGGGTCGGTAAGTGATACTAGGTCATGTGTTGAATACAAGGTCGTGTATTGACCACGGTGTTGATACTGGGTCGTGTGTTGGATACCAGGTCATGCAAGCATAACAGGTCGTGTGTTGGACACCAGGGTCATGTGTTGGATACTAGGTCATGTGTTGACACTGGGTCAGCTTTGGATACTAGGTCACGTGCTGGATACTAAGTCGTCGCTGGAAACTAGGCCGTGTTGAATACCAGGTCGCGTGTTGGATACTGGGTCGTGTGTTGATACCTGGTCGTGTTGGATACCAGGTCATGCTGGGATATTACCAGGTCGTGTAAGTTGACTCTGTCGTAGTTGGATACTGGTCGTATGTTGACAGGCGTGTGTTGGACACCAGGTCGTGTATGGCGAGACTGCGTGAAGGATACTAGGTCTTGTGATGGACACTGGCCGCGTGCTGGATACTAAGGCATGTGTTGATACTAGGCCGCGTAAGCTGGATACTAGGTCATGTGTTGGATACTTCAGGTTGGCGTTGGATACCAGGTCATGTGTTGATACCAGGTCGTGTGATACTAGGTCATGTGTTGGATCATTAGGTCGTGCATTGGATACCAGTCATAAGCGACATTAGGTCGTGTGTTGAATACCAGGTCATGTAGCTGATACCAGTTTGTGTTGGTACTAGGTCGTGTGTTGAATACCAGGCTCGCAAAAGGATACCAGGTCGTGTTGGATACTAGGTCATGTTGGATACTGGTCGTGTGTTGACACTGGTCTTTGTTGATACTAGGTGCATTTGATACCAGGTCGCGCTGGGATACCAGGTCATATGTTGGATACCAGGTCGCGTAAGCTGGATACCAGGTCAGTGTTGGATACCAGGTCGGTGCTGGATAACAGGTCGCGTTGATACCAGGTCGCGTGTTGAATACTAGGTCGCATTGATACCAGGTCGTGTGTTGGATACTAGGTCGTGTTGATACCAGGTCATGTGTTGAATACTAGGTCATGTGTTGATACCAGGTCATGTTGGATACTAGGTCTTAAAGCTGGATACTAGGTCGTGTGTTGGACACTGCTGTGTGTTGGATACTAGGTCATGTGTTGATACTAGGCAGTGTGTTGATACCAGGTCGTGTTGGATACTAGGTCGGTCGGATACTAGGTCGTGTGTTGGATACTGGTCTGTGTTGATACTAGGCCGCGTGTTGGATACTAGGTCGGTGTTGGACACTAGGTCGTAAAGTGGATATTGCAGGTGTTGGACACTGCGTAGTTGGATACTAGGTCATGTGTGTTGATACCGGTCGTGTTGATACTAGGTCATGCTGGGATACTAGTCATGTTGATACTAGGTCGTGTGTTAGATACTAGGTCGTGTGTGTTGGATACTAGGTCATGCTGGATACCAGGTCATGTGTTGATACATGGTCACGTGTTGATACTGGTCATGTGCTGGATACCAGGTCCGTGTGTTGATACTAGGTCGTGTGTTGGACACTGGGTTGTTGGATACTAGGTCATGTGTGATACTAGGTCAGCAAGCGGATACTAGGTCGTGTGCTGGATACTAGGTCATGTGTTGGATACCAGGCGCGTTGGATACTGGGTCATGTGTTGAATACCAGGTACGTGTTGGATACTCAGGCGGCGTGATCGATACTCAGGCCGTGTTGGATACTAGGTCATGTGTGGATACTAGGTCGTGTGTTGGATACCGGTCGTGTGTTGGACACTGGGTCGTGTTGATACAAGTCAAAGCAAGTGTAAGTTAGACACTAGGTCGTGCGTTGGATACCAGGTCGTGTTGATACTAGGCCTGTGTTGACACCAGGTCATGTAAGTTGATACTGGTCATGTGTTGATACTAGGTCGTGTGTTGGATACAAGGTCGTGTTGATACTAGGTCATGTGTTGGATACTAGCCTGCTATGTTGGACACTGGGTCGGCGTTGGATACTAGGTCATTTGTTGATACTAGGTCGATGTTGGATACCAGGTTGCGCGGGGATACAAGTCGGTGTGGAATACTAGGTAATGTTGGATACCAGGTCAGTGTTGGATATTTAGGTCATGTGTTGGATACTAGGTCATGTGTTGGATACTGTAACACATGTTGATACTACCCAAAACCAGTCATATGTTGATACCAGGTCGCGCGAATACCATGTCGGTAAGCTGATTCTAGGTCATGTTGAACACTAGGCCATGCTAGACACTAGGTCATATAAGTTGACACTATGTCGTGTGTTGAACCACATTGTCCAAACCACGCGTGTTGGATACCAGGTCACGTGTTGATACTAGGTCGCAAGCTGATACCCAACTATTGAACCATCATAGCATTAACACTAGCCCGTAGCTGAATACTCAGTCGCGTGTTGGCCCCCAAGATACTAGGTACGTGCTGGATACAAGGCCGTGTGTGGAATACAGGCTCGTGTTGAATACCAGGTCATGTTCGATTCAGGTCATGTGTTGATTTACCGGTGTTGATACCAGGTCATGGTCAGTATGACCAGGCGCTGTGCTTGATACTACAACAAGGCGTTGAAATATCAGGCCGTACGGATAAATCAAGGCCGTGTGGATACTTCAGGTCATTTCCTTGATTGGTCGTAAAAGCGATACGAGGTCGCAGTACTGGACATCCATGTTGATACCTGATCATGTGCTGACACTAGCTGAGTTGATACAAAGCTAGGTCGTGTGCTTGACACTGGGTCGTTTGTTGATACAAGGTCGCATGCTGGATTACAACACTTCTTGATATAAGTCGTGTGTTGATACCAGGTCACGCGCTAATACTAGCGTCATGTGCTTGACACGGGTCATATGTTGACGCTGTCATGTGTTGGACACTACAGAGTATTGATACCAGGCCCGCGTGTTGACACCAACGCATAACTGGATAACAGGTCATATGCGATGCATACTTCAAACACGTGTCGATACTACACGTTTTGATACTAGGTCGTAAGCTGATCACCTGGTCATGTGTTGATATCACAGGCCGCGGTCTGACACTAGCCCAGATTTTGATACCAGGTCATGTGTTGACAGGCCGCATTAGATACTTCAGCTGCGTGTTGACACTAGGTCATGTGTTGATACCAGGTCAGTGCTGACACCAGGTCGTGTTGGATAAGGTCATGTGTTGATACCAGTTATTTCATTGACACTAGGTCATGTGTTGGATAACAGGTCGTGTGTTGATACTAGGTCATGTGTTGGATACCAGGTCTGTGTGTTGGATACTGGTACGCGGTGTTGATACCAGGTCGCGGTGTTGGATACCAGGGTCATGTGCTGATAAGGTCATATGTTGATACTAGTCATGTGTTGGATACTAGGTCAGTGTGCTGGATACTAGGCGCGTGTTGGATACTTCAAGGTCGCGTGTTGATACACTAGGTCATATGTTGAAATCCATTGGCCGTGTTGGACACTGGGTCGTGTGTTGGATACCTGCCGGGCGTGTCGCATACCAGGTCATGTGCTGGGATACTAGAATGCAAAGTTGGATACCAGGTCGTGTGTTGGATACCAGGTCATGTGTTGGATACCAGGCCAAGTGCTGACACTAGGTCGTGTTGGAACCACTGGGTCGTGCTGGATACTAGGTCGTGTGCTGGATACCAGGTCGTAAGTTGGATACTGGTCGTGTGTGGATACCAGTAAATAAGGTGCTGATACTAGGCCATGCGATACCAGGCTGCGTATGGTACTAGGGCGTGTTGGATACTAGGTCGTGAGTTGATACTAGGTCATCTGTTGAACACTGGTCGTGCTGGACACTGGGTCGCGTTACAACGTCATGTGTCGGATACCAGGTCATGCGTTGACACTAGGCCGCGTGCTGGATGCTTAGTCATGTGTTGGATACCAGGTCATGTGTAGAATACTAGGCCGAGTGTTGATACTAGGTCGGTGTTGGATACCAGGTCGTGTTGGAAACTGGGTCGTGTTGGACACTGCCTTGCGTAATCGACACTAGGTCAAGGCGTAGATACTAGACGTGCTGGACACTCAATGTGTTGAACACTAGCTCATGTGTTGACACTAGGTCGTGTTGACACTGATCGTGTGGACACTGCAAAGTCGATACTACAGTACGTGCTGACAATGGCCGTGCGTTAAACGGTCGTGATGGATATAGGTCATGTGTTGATACAAGATCGCAAAAGGGACCTGTTTGTGTATTGACACCAGGCCGCGTGCTGGACACAGGCCGGAGTTGGATACTGGGTCATGTTTTGGAAACTCAGGTCGTATTGACACCAGGTCATGTGTTGGATACTAGGTCATGCGTTAGATACCAGGTCTGTGTCAGATACTGGTCGAGTGTTATACAATGCCGTTGGCTGGATGATAGGTCGTCATGTTGGACACTGGTCGTGTTGATACCAGGTCGCGTGTTGATACAAGGTCATGTGTTGACACTGGGTCGTGCAGGCTGACACTAGTCGTGTTGGAAACCAGGTCGTGTGTTGATACTCAGGTCGTGTTGATACTAGGTCAATGCGCTGGATACCAGTTCATGTGCTGGATATCAGGACATGTGTTGATACTTGCAGTGTGTTGGATACCAGGTCGCGTGTTGATACTAGGTCATGTAAGGAAGACTACGTAAGTTGGACATTGCAGGTCAGTGGACATCAATGTGCGATACCAGGTCAGTGTTGAATACAGGTCATGTGTTAGGGATGAACTGGTATCGCGCAAGCGATTATATAGCGCTGGATACCAGGTCGTTGCAGACCACCGCGCTGCGTACTGCGTATTAGGTCATCATATGATACCAGGCCGCAAGATGGATACCGGCCGTGTGCTGGATACTAGTCGGCGGATACTAGGTAGTGTTGAGCACTGGGTTGTGTGTTGATACTGTGGGTAATGTATGATACTAGGTCATGCTGGATACCAGGTCGCATGCTGATACTAGGTCATGTGTTGGATACCAGGTCGTGTGTTAGATACTGCATGTGTTGACCCAGGTCATGCTTGATGCTAGGACATGTGTTGATTATCGCAACGCGCGTTCGATACTAGGTCATGTGTTGGATACCAGGTCGTGTGCTGGATACTGTCAAAAGCGGACATCGTGAGAGTTGGATACAAGGTCATGTGCTGATACTAGGTCATTTGCATACTGGTCGGTAAGCCGGATACTAGGTCGTGTTGATACCAGATCATTTGTTGGATACTAGGTCGCGTAAGCTGGACACTGGCTCGCGTGTTGACATCAACCAAGCGGATAATCAGGTCATCTTTTGGATACCAGGTCATGTGTTGGATACAGGGCCGTGTTGGATACTAGCGTGCTGGACACTGGCCAGTGCCGGGATACCAGGTCATGTGTTGAATACTGGGTCATGTGTTGGATACTAGGTCATGTGTTGATACCAGGTCGTGTGGAATACCAGGTCAGTGTGTTGAATACCAGGTCGTAAGCTGCATTCTAGGCCGCGTGTTGATACCAGGTCATGTGTTGACACTGGGTCGAGTGTTGAAGATACTAGGTCATGCGTGTTGGATAATAGGTCGTGTGTTGACACTGGCCGTGTGTTGTGTACCAGGGTCGTGTGTTGAGCGCCGGGTCGTGCAAGTTGATGCCTGATCGTGCTGGACACCAGGCCGCGTTTGGGGATGTACTGGCAGTAGGTCGTAAGCTGGGACTTCTGGGTCGTGTTTGTTGGCAACAGTCGTGTTGATAAAGTTAACACGCAACCGAACGAAGCTACCAT
>NW_024752715.1:0-8355 GCF_018991925.1 Homarus americanus
ACGTCCGCCCTTATATGTTCGATTGCACTATTTCACTATAGTAAGGGGAGAGGGTGCCTTCGCACACATATTTGGTGTGAAATATCTTCCGCCCCCCAGCGGAGCGCTTCGGCGCCTCTGCGAAGCAAAGCGCGGCATTCAAAAACAACAACCAAAATTGCCGTCGCTTTCCCTTCCCTGCCCTGCAATGGCTGGAGCAGCAGCAGAAGAAGAGAGAGAGAAAATAGTCTCATGGGGTCAGAGGAATGGCAGTGGAGCGCGATCTATGAATTTCACTAGCCAGGTCTGTCTCCCAATTGAACATTATTACTCTCTCGGCGCGCACGTCGCCACCACGGTTTCCGCGACAGCAGCAGCATCATGATGTTGCGTCTATTGTAAGTCCGGAACCGGGTTATTCGGCTGTTCGCGAACAGTCAGGTTTTAACCTTGCCTAACAAACGGTCAAACAACTTCCACTCTCGAGGTGCGGTACGGTGACTGTCCTATCGTCCGCTCTTGTATGCTGGATTGCACTATTTCACTATATTAAGGGGAGAGGGTGCCTTCACACACATATTCGATGTGAAATATCTTCCGCCCCCAGCCCAGGCCGCGCCGGCACCCTCTCTTGGCTCATGTGACATTCAAAAACAACAACCAAAGTTGCGATCGCTTTCCCTTCCCTGCCTGCAATGGCTGGAGCAGCAGCAGCAACAGCAACAGCAGGAAGAAGAAAAGAGAGAGAGAGAGAGAAAAATAGTCTCATGGGGTCCAGAGGAATGGCAGTGGGCGCGATCTATAATTTCACTAGCAGGTCTGTCTCCCCAATTGAACATTAATACTCCAGCCTTAAATCGCCCACCATGGTTTCCGCGACAGCAACAGCATCATGATGTTGCGTCTATTGTAAGTCGGAACCGGGTTATTCGGCTGTTAAAGACAGTCAGGTTTTGCTTATGCCTAACAAACGATCAAACAACTTCCGCTCTCGCGGTGCGGTACGGTGACTGTCCTATCGTCCGCTCTTGTATGCTGGATTGCACTATTTCACTATATTAAGGGGAGAGGGTGCCTTCACACACATATTCGATGTGAAATATCTTCCGCCCCCCAGCGGAGCGCTTCGGCGCCTCTGCGAAGCAAAACGCGGCATTCAAAAACAACAACCAAAATTGCCGTCGATTTCCTCTCCATGCCCTGCAATGGCTGGAGCAGAAGGAGAGCGAGAGAGAGAATAGTCTCATTGGGTCAGAGGAATGGCAGTGGAGCGGGCTAATGGCGAGTAGGCTCGCGATCTATCAATTACACTAGCCAGGTCGCTCTCCCTATTGAACATTATTACTCTCTCTCGGCGCACACGTCGCCACTGCGGTTTACGCGACAGCAGCAGCAGCAGCATCATGATGTTGCATCCACCAATTAGTCCGGAACCGGGTTATTCGGCTGTCTGCGAACAGTCCGGTTTTAACCTTACCCAACAAACAACATCCACTCTCGAGATGCGGTACGGTGAATGTCCTATCGTCCGACCTTGTATGCTGGATTGCATTATTTCACTTTATTAAGGGGAGAGGGTGCCTTCACACACATATTCGGTGTGAAATATCTTCCGCCCCCCAGCGGAGCGTTTCGGCGCCTCTGCGAAGAAAAGCGCGGCATTCAAAAACAACAACCAAAGTTGCCGTCGCTTCCCTGCCCTGCAATGGCTGGAGCAGAAGGAGAGAGAATTTAGTCTCATTGGATCAGAGGAATGGCAGTGGAGCGGGCTTATGGCGAGTAGGCTCGCGCTCTATCAATTACACTTGCCAGGTCCATCTTCCGTTTGGACATTATTTACTCCGTCTCTCTCTCGGCGCACACATCGCCACCCTACTAGTTTCCGTCACAGCATATGCTGCGGCCTTTCAGTCGGGAACGGGGCTCCCCTTCGCCTTGCTGTCTGCCCAACTTAGCGGACTTGCGTTGGCTGATCACCCCGTCTTCGCGTCTGTGCCGGCCTTCAATGCAGTGCCCAACCGTCTCTTGACCGAGATTCATTGCACTATTCCACGCGCAAACAGCTACCCTAAATGTGCATAGACAACGCTCATGGTTCAACACGACCAGGGTGCAGTCTGGGAGCCGAGTATACTAAAAAGAGAGTTTAGCAGCCAAAACTCGTCAAAGCACACGTTGGGTTACCCCATTACCTAACAACGATGGCGGTTCCCACCCGTGAAATACACAACCTAACCAATATTGGGCGACGATGGCGCACATGAGCCCACGTCCCCACAAACAGTAAGAGAGAGTGAGAAAGAAAGAAAGAGAGAGAGGAGAAGGATAAGGGAGGAGATTGGCCAACGTGCGGTCCCTCGCCCAATGTCGGCTGCCGCGCTGGAGCTGGGTAAAGAGGAGAGGAGCGGATAAGGGAGGAGATTGGCACACACGGTGGCGCTGCCGGCGCCGAGGATAGCAAGAGAAGGTGCAGTTTGATCTGATCATCTGGTTTGCTATTTCTCTAAGGCCAACGTGCGGTCCCTCGCCCAATGTCGGCTGCCTCGCTGGGGCAAAGAGAAGAGGAGAGGATAAGGGAGGAGATTGGCACACACGGTGGCGCTGCCGGCGCCGAGGATAGCGAGAGAAGGTGCAGTTTGATCTGGTCATCTGGTTTGCTATTTCTCTAAGGCCAACGTGCGGTCCCTCGCCCAATGTCTTCTGCCTCGCTGGGGCAAAGAGAAGAGGAGCGGATAAGGGAGGAGATTCGCCAACGTGCGGTCCCTCGCCCAATGTCGGCTGCCTCGCTGGAGCTAGGGCAAAGAGGAGCGGATAAGGGAGGAGATTGGCACACACGGTGGCGCTGCCGGCGCCGAGGATAGCAAGAGAAGGTGCAGTTAGATCTGATCATCTGGTTTGCTATTTCTCTAAGGCCAACGTGCGGTCCCTCGCCCAATGTCTTCTGCCTCTCTCTCAATCTCACTATTTTGGCCGCCGTGATAGGCGCCGCCAACAGCAGCAGCTACCTGGTTGATCCTGCCAGTAGTCATATGCTTGTCTCAAAGATTAAGCCATGCATGTGTAAGTACAAGCCGATTTAAGGCGAAACCGCGAATGGCTCATTAAATCAACTATGTTTCATTGGATCTGTAAACCCACTTACTTGGATAACTGTGGCAATTCTAGAGCTAATACATGCAATTGGTCTCTGACCGCAAGGGAAGAGCGCTTTTATTAGTTCAAAACTGGTCGGGCCCCGGTTCGTAACCCACCTGTGGTGAATCTGAATAACTTCGGGCTGAGCGCACGGTCTCCGCACCGGCGCCGCTTCTTTCAAGTGTCTGCCTTATCAGCTTTCGATTGTAGGTTATGCGCCTACAATGGCTATAACGGGTAACGGGGAATCAGGGTTCGATTCCGGAGAGGGAGCCTGAGAAACGGCTACCACATCTAAGGAAGGCAGCAGGCACGCAAATTACCCACTCCCGGCACGGGGAGGTAGTGACGAAAAATAGCGATGTGAGTCTCATCCGAGGCCTCGCAATCGGAATGAGTACACTTTAAATCCTTTAACGAGTATCCATTGGAGGGCAAGTCTGGTGCCAGCAGCCGCGGTAATTCCAGCTCCAATAGCGTATATTAAAGTTGTTGCGGTTAAAAAGCTCGTAGTTGGATCTCAGTTCCGGACTGACGGTGCACCGCCGGTGTTTACTGTCACGCTCCGAACAACTTCACCCATGACTGCGGGATACTCTTTGTCGAGTGTCGAGTGGCGGAGAGTTTACTTTGAAAAAATTAGGTGCTCAAGAGCAGGCTATTTGAATGGCCAGGTGATGCGTAGAATAATGGAATAAGGACCTCGGTTCTATTTTGTTGGTTTCAGACCAGAGGTAATGACTAATCGGAACAAGCCCGGGGGCATTCGTATTGCTGACGCTAGAGGTGAAATTCTTGGACCGTCGCAAGACGAACTACTCGCAGCTTTGCCAAGGATGTTTCATTAATCAAGAACGAAAGTTAGAGGTTCGAAGGCGATCGGAATGCCGCCTAGTTCTAACCATAAACGATGCCAACTAGCGATCCGCCGGCGTTATTCCCATGACCGGGCGGGCAGCTTCCGGGAAACCAAAGTCTTTGGGTTCCGGGGGAAGTATGGTTGCAAAGCTGAAACTTAAAGGAATTGACGGAAGGGCACCACCAGGAGTGGAGCCTGCGGCTTAATTTGACTCAACACGGGAAACCTCACCAGGCCCAGACACCGGAAGGATTGACAGATTGAGAGCTCTTTCTCGATTCGGTGGGTGGTGGTGCATGGCCGTTCTTAGTTGGTGGAGCGATTTGTCTGGTTAATTCCGATAACGAACGAGACTCTGGCCTACTAAGTAGTCGACGGATCTCCAGAAAATGGTGTCCAGTTAGCAACTTCTTCTTAGAGAATGGCGGCAAGATTCCTAGCACTTGCAGGGTCAACAATAACAGGTCTGTGATGCCTTAGATGTTCTGGGCGCCGCCGGCATACACTGAAGGGATCAGGTTTTCCCCCCTCCGAGGCCAGGTAACCCGTTCAAAAGCCTTTCTTGATAGGGATTGGGAGAAACGCAATTATTGTTTCCCGAACGAATTCCCCAGTAAGTGCAAGTCATCAGCTTGCGCTGTCGTCCCTGCCCTTTGTACACACCGCCCGTCGCTACTACCGATTGAATGATTTAGTGAGGCCTTCGGACTGGCGCTCTTGGATTGTCGGCCCCGTTGCCCGCGAGGGTTTTCTGGGGTCGTCGCCTCGAGCTGACGGAAAGATGTCCAAACTTGATCATTTAGAGGAAGTAAAAGTCGTAACAAGGTTTCCGTAGGTGAACCTGCGGAAGGATCATTAACAGAGAGAAAGAGAGCGGGGCGCTCTTAAAACTACTACTACTACTCTCCTGATTTGGGCGGTCTCGGGCTCTGCTCTGGCAACTCCAGCAGCGAAAGAGGACAATCCCGGCCCCCGCACCAAAAATAGGTACCACCACGCTGTAGGTGGACCACACTCGGGCGAGAGCGCGAAGACCGGAGGAGGAGGACGGACGGGGCTTTGGACGGCTGCCCGTCCGTTCCTTACTACCGGCGAATAAGCCTCTTGACCCAAAAAGAGTGAAAGTCAAGTGTCAAAAAACAACAAGCCGTCAGCAAACCCAAACCACAAACTTGGGCTATGTCTGTCAAGCCCTTCCATTGAGACTTCGACCTGTGATGGTTAGTGCATAAAAAGACCAAATGGCAATACACAACTCTTAACGGGGATCACTCGGCTCGTGGAGTCGATGAAGACGCAGCAAACTAGATGTCGGTATGTGAATCGCAGAATACCAGATACATCGACAAGTTGAACGCATATTGCGGCGGCGGCTCATGAGCTTATTAAGCCGCCACTCCTCTACGAGGGTCGGAAATATACATCCATCGGTTGCTGCGAGTTCGGTGCCTGCTGACTGTCTCCCCGACACGAGGGTAACCCGAACCGAGCTTCCGCCTTGGGGTTTAATCGCCCGCGCCTTGCGCGAGGCGTGCCCTTAAAAACAAGCAAACCTATCACTAGCAAGTCCATGGACTTGGCGCACCCACATTCAACCACAACAAAGCGACAGTTGTCGCCCTCGCAAATAACTGGAGGCGGCGCTCTTTTGCCTGCTGTCCACAGAGACACGAATGGCCGTCGGCCGCTCATGGCTGATGCTGCACATGTTCTAAGAGGCACTCCATCCCACGAAGAGGAAACGAAACCGGGTCGGATATCTTTTAAGTAAGCCCCGCCGGAATTTCGTCTATCACCTCGAAAAGAGTGCTTGGCATGCATTGCAGTGGAACCTAAATTGATGAGTGCGCCTGGGCCCGCAGTCTACCATGTAGTGGTGCAGGCAGAGATGAGAATGCTTGGGTGACGCCGTGCTCTTCCTCACGCGCTCCTCCACCCTCTCCCACGGTCAGACGCGGTGTGGGCGTTCTCTTTGAGAGTTCGCCACGAGTCCACGTCTATCTCATGACTGGGAGGGAGGCAGGGGGAGTTCTCTCTAAACGCGTTAAAGACGGTGTTGCGCCTCATAACGGCGCTCGCCGGGATAGAGCACTAGTTCTGCAGCCGGAAAGGCAGCTCACGCCAATTAATACTGCGACTCTCGCTCTCTTTCTCCGGATAAACAAGTGCCACTGCTGTGGCATGCGGGAACGGGGAAAGAGGTCAAAGTTTAAGCGGCAAAGGTGCGGCCGAGTAAGGGCG
Organism: Homarus americanus; assembly: GCF_018991925.1. Taxonomy (NCBI): domain Eukaryota; kingdom Metazoa; phylum Arthropoda; class Malacostraca; order Decapoda; family Nephropidae; genus Homarus; species Homarus americanus. The sequence continues at coordinate 6,215 of NW_024752715.1, forward strand.
GAACACGAGCGTATATGCATTAAAACTGTGTGTGTATATGACTCTGCGAGAGATGTTCTGCTGGAACACTTTTCCTATTGGCTATTTACCACTCAATGAGAAGGAACGGAGTCAGGGGTGGGAGTGCCGGCGCCATGGCCGCTGGTACCCCCGCGACAAGCCCCTCAAACCTTCCTGCCTGGTAATGTCGGTGGTGAAGAAAGTCGGTGGCAGAGCGTCTTCCGCTTCGTGGTTGGGGAACTTGTTCCCCCTAAGGATGATGAGACCACGATCGACCTCGTAGTAGGAGAGAGCTACCCGCCAAATTTAAGCATATTAATAAGCGGAGAAAAAGAAACCAACAGGGATTCCCTTAGTAAGGGCGACTGAACCGGGAAAAGCCCAGCGCATAACCTCGATGTCTTCGGGCACGAGGGGTGTTGCGTTTCAGAGGGTCCAGCACGCCGTCCCATACCGTCTAAGTCAAGCTTGAAAGCGGCCACTGCCCATGGAGGGTGACAGGCCCGTATGGCGGCGCCCGTGAGGGTACAGATGGGACGGTCGGAAAGGGCCTCTCTGTAGAGTCGGGTTGCTTGAAAGTGCAGCCCAAAGCAGGTGGTAAACTTCATCTAAGGCTAAATATGACCACGAGACCGATAGCGAACAAGTACCGTGAGGGAAAGTTGAAAAGAACTTTGAAGAGAGAGTTCAAGAGTACGTGAAACCGTTAAGAGCCAAACGGGTGGAAACTCGAAGGTCGAACTGAGGGGATTCAGCTCGTCGGCTGTCGGCTGGGTGGGGTGTTGTAATTGAGCGACCCAAAAATGTTTGGGCGCGCCCCCACTCACGCTGGCGTCGGCGGGCGTATTTCGCCTCGTAGTAGGTCACAGCGACCCGTTGCCGGGGACGTCGAAGGCCCGGTCGGACTGGTACCTCGCCGCCGACTCTCTCTCAGCTCGTCTGGGGAGACCAGCGGCGAGGGGAACCACGGTGTCCTGGCTGCCCTGCGGCGGTCGTCGGAAAGAGCTGCCGCGGCTTCGGCGGCGGTTTATCTCGCGGTGTGCAAAAGATGCGGTGATCCACCGACCGTCTTGGCTTCTGGACCAAGGAGTCTAGCATGTGTGCAAGTCAATGGGCTCTCTAACCCAAAGGCGAAATGAAAGTGTGACGGGCGCCGGGCGCTGTAACAGGCTCTCCGGTGCGTCTTGGGCCGATCCTGACGGCTGCCTGCGCGGCTTATTCTCGCCCGCGCCCGCGTTTCGCGGGTGAGATACTTTCCCCGTCTCTGGACGTTGCGTGTCAATTGGAGTCGTCGGGGCGATGGTCGAAGTTTAATTTCCCTCATGGGAGGGGCGCAGGCCAGGACTTGCCGCCAGAACGCCCAGCGGTGCTGTCGTCCGGGCGGGCGATCGGTAAACGGCGTAGCGCGGGCGATCGGCTGAAGCCATATGAGCATATATGTTGGGACCCGAAAGATGGTGAACTATGCCTGGCCAGGATGAAGCCAGAGGAAACTCTGGTGGAGGTCCGTAGCGATTCTGACGTGCAAATCGATCGTGGGAGCTGGGTATAGGGGCGAAAGACTAATCGAATCATCTAGTAGCTGGTTCCCTCCGAAGTTTCCCTCAGGATAGCTGGAACTCGCAGGGTGAATTTCATCCGGTAAAGCGAATGATTAGAGGTCTTGGGGACGAAACGTCCTCAACCTATTCTCAAACTTTAAATGGGTGAGATGCCGAGCTTGCTTGTAGGGATGAAGCTCCGGCGACTAATCTGAGTATCTAGTGGGCCACTTTTGGTAAGCAGAACTGGCGCTGTGGGATGAACCAAACGTCGAGTTAGGGGGCCTAAATGAATGCTCATTCAGATCCCATTGAAAGGCGTTGGTTGCTATAGACAGCAGGACGGTGGCCATGGAAGTTGGAATCCGCTAAGGAGTGTGTAACAACTCACCTGCCGAAGCAACTAGCCCTTAAAATGGTATGGCGCTCAAGCATTCTCCCGATACTCGACCGCCGGGCGCACTACCGGCCTCGCTCTCAAGGCGAGGTCTCGAAGCCCCGGTGAGTAGGAGGGTCGCAGTGGTGAGCGCTGAAGGGTTTCGGCGTGGGCCGGCCTGGAGACGCCACTGGTGCAGATCTTGGTGGTAGTAGCAAATACTC